>NW_009952686.1:800449-820620 GCF_000747805.2 Chaetura pelagica | reverse complement strand
GGGAAAGAGAAATGAGAAATGTGTTGAACTGCTGCCTGATTAGTTTCTCCAAATTCACATTTGTTCTGCTTGGTCCAAACATTTAAATCTAGTGTTTCTAATTAGCATGCCTATTAGACTGGGGATTGGAATGATGAGCTTCCCCAAACATAGAAATAATTAAAAAGTGAGAATCTCTGGCTGTTCAGGCATATAACTTTTTTGGATGGGGAAGGTGCTGCAGGGAACGAGGTGTGTCAGTTTGAAGAGATTTCTGGAGCCTTGGATTCTGGATTGTGACAGGTGCTTAAATCCTTAAAAGGGGTAAGCAATTGCTGTCTTTCTTTAGCACTGAGTGTGAGACAGGCTCTCAGTTGTCACTTCATGTGAAAGGGTTAGGGATGCTTAAGTTTTTTGCCTGTATTTTGAAAGTGAAACTTGTTCAGGGCTGCACACTCCACAGACAGCTAGAGAGAGAAAAAAAATCAGTGTTACTGTGGACAATGAAAATTCCTTTTATTTTCTTTTTTTTTTTTTTTTATGATTGATTCATGCCTGTTCTCCTTCGTGTACGTTCAGGTACTTTCCAACAGACTTCCAAGTCTATTTTTAATGATTGTGGCTTCTGTTTAAGTTCATGTGCTGGCTTTTCTGCTTGGAATCACAAAGAGATTTGGAAGAGTTCATTTGGGGGACAGAAAAACTGGGGGAGAGTAATTAGTTAGTGGATCTAAGGTCCTAAAATTAGCATAGGCTACTCAAACTCAAGTCTGCCTCCAGCTGGACTTTGGAAATGAATGATGAGAGTGAGAGAAATACATGAGCCTGTTTGGGGAAGAGCCTTGCTCTGCAGCGTGAGCTGCGGGATGGGGGTGACTCTCCAGCTGTTGTTCCCGTGGACAGGAGGCTCCAGTCCTTTCCCTCTCTGCAGCTCTGGTGTGTCTATATCTGGCTGCAGTCATCTCATGCTTCCTGGCTCACTGCTGTGTTATCTAAAAATAATCCATACGTCTGAGCAGAGCTGCCTGGTGTGTGTGTTGCTGGAGCAGAGGAGCTGACATCCCATGCTGGGGGGAGCGCCCGTGCTTGGGCAGTCTTGCTACCCTCTGTGCAGTGTGCCATAATTGGAAGGTAGGACACAGGTTTTAGCTTAAATATCAGTGCTACTCATTTCACTGCTAGATAACGAACTTCCAGAACAGCAAATCTAATGTAGTGGCTGTGTTTTAATTACGGTGATGTTGCTTTTTAGTGTAATGTGAATCGCTCGTAAGATTTTTAGTTTTACCTTTATATTTTTCACAGGATGTTAGCACTAGTTTTGCTAGTGGGCTTTACTGGTCCCTGAGGAATGATGATATTTTATAGTTGAGCTACAGTGTATAAATGTGTCAAAAGTTTTATTTTTCAGACACTGTAATCTTTCATTAAGTGTAAAACCCATTGTTGGAAGGGAAATCAAGACAGAATAAATGCTATTACTTTTCTGAATTGTTGTGTATTAATGCAGGGGAAGTATTTGTAGAAGATTTAGAGATGAATTAACTGGAAGTTCTTCTGCAGACATACTGGAATTTAATCATTCTGTGCAGATGTAATTCAGCTGCAGCCCTTGAAAGAAATTTTATACTTTTGCTAAGTCACTGCTAAGTCCATATAGGGGGGCACCCAGTGTAAAGCATCACTTATACTTAGTTGTCCCTCAACTATGGGTATGTGTATGTGCCTGCCAGCAGGAGCAGTGGATGCCACCTGTGTGCACTCAGCTCAGAAATAACATGTAACAAGGAGTAAAATGGTTTTCTGGTGGACCAAGGAGGCAGCAGTTTTGCCTGAAACTGATTAAAAGGAAAGGTAGTGATGCAATAGAAATTCAGAAACAGTTCCTGTAACAAATTCATTTTAAGGGAGGTCAAAAACTTGATCAATAGGTAAGTTTTAGGTGCAGCCAAGGATCTGCTCTGTGTTGAAAATTGCAGTGCACCTTCCTGTCCTGCTTGGTTCCCTCACTGTTTAGTCAGTGTAAGGAGGTAATAATTACTGAATGAAGTTGTAATCTACATCTAGTCCAAGATACAGGGAGGAAAAGAAAGAATTGTGACAACCTCCTTTTCAGATATTTATTGATATTTAACACAGAAGGTACAAGATTTGCACGTTCCATGAAAGAGACTTTAGGAAGTTACGGAGAACTAATGAGCTGAGGTTTGCTAAAGAAAAGAAGGCTCATTCATAACAAGAAAAGTGTAACATTTCTGGAGAATATGGGGTTTTTGAGGACTTTGGTGATCCTAAAGTAGCTTTTAATAAATAATTTTTTAGAATCATAGATTGGTTTGGGTTGGAAAGGGCCTTTAAAGGTCATCAAGTCCAAGCCCCCTGCAGTGAACAGGGACATTTTCAACTGGATCAGGTTGCTCAGAGCTCTGTCCAACATGGCCTTGAATGTTTCCATCTACCACCTCTCTGGGTAGCCTGTTACCCCCCTCACTGTAAAAAAAAACAAACACAAAAAACCAAAAAACTTCTTCATAATATCTAGCCTAAATCTGCCCTCTTTTAGTTGAAAAACATTGCCCCTTAACCTGTCGTTTTACTGTCTGAAATCTGGTAACTTCTGTACTACCAAGTTTTGCCATTCATCTCACCTTGGACTGAAATAAAATTGCTAAACAAAAAAACCCACTCAATTGTCCTTAAAAAAGTAGAAAAGGGCAAGTGACCATACTGCTGAAAGTCAGCAAATAAAACAGACTTTATGTGAGGTTCTTATCTTCAGCCTACCTGATGTACTGTTTTGTGAACATCCCTGGTTTTCTGCAACTGCAAGTTACAACAGCTGTTTCTGGTCACAGTGTGTGTGTGTCATAGGAGTTAGGATTCTTCTAAGAAGGAATGGGACCTGCTTCAAATTTAAATGCAGGAACAGGGGCACCAAGCATCATATCACTGGCTCAGCAGATTGCCTGTCATGTAGGTTTGATCTCCATGGGAGCTGGAGCAGAGACTTTTCCAGGCATGTTTCTGTTCTTTTAATTCTATTTTTTCAATAGGAAATATGTTCTGCAGGCAATTTTATTCTTATTCCCATGTTTTTTCAGTCCTCAGCACTGTGACCACGAACTTCAACCCAGCTTTTAACTTTAGTAGGTTGTTTTGTGTCCATGTGCATTTTTGGTTGGTTGCTTTGTTTTGAGGATTTTTCAAAAGTGTGTTTCTCTCTTTTTATTGCAAAGCTGCATGATGGGTTGTTAATCCTTTTTTTCAGGATCTTCTGCCAGACTCTCAGCTTGGGTTTGAGAGAGGAACATGAAAGGAAACTATATGATATGTGCTATTTTCTGCCAGGAACAGTTTAGGGCAACAGAGCTTTTCAATGTTCCTACCTACTTGTGCAAGAGGTGAAGACCTAATCTTTCTAAGTGTTCCTCTAGAAAGTATTAAATTATGGTCATTAGTTACTCTAACAATTTGTAAGAAAGTAGAAATACAGCCTGAAAGAGGTTCTCAGTACATGGGATGAAAAATAATAGACACACACAGGCAGGAACCAGAGGAAAAGTGTTAACTTTGTAGAAGAGCAGCTAGCCTGTTTGTGGATCATTATGTGGTAGTTGTAAATCATAACTCACCTGCAGGGAAAGGTAGGACCATCCCAAATCTCCCCTTAAAAAAAATGTGAAACCTCTTCTGTCCCAGTTCATGTTTCAGCAGCCTCTGCATGCTCTAGGCAGTGAGGAAAGGCTTTGGGTTTCTCTTCCCTAGTAATGCCTGTTACATGTTAGTCCACTGGGTGAGCTGCCTCTCTAGCCCCTACACAGAGACACTGGTGCAGGAAACAATTCATTCCCAGAGAGACATCCACAGCCTTTTCCATTTTGATCAGTTGTGTGATATCCTTAAACAACTGACTGAAGACTCAGACCCATTTACCTGGGAAGGAGAAGGCTACCTAACCCCTTAGAAAACGTGAAATGAAAGTAGTGGCAGCTGAGGCTTTTGTGTGGCAGTGATCACTGTTGAAGAATGAGTTTTGAAGGCAGTCACACTTAAAGCTGCTCATCAGAGTTTCCCTGCTGTATAACCCTTTGCTTCTTGTCTCTCTGCAGGAATGGGACAGTTGCTTGAGAAGTCGTTAGGCTGCTTGAATAATTGCAGTTTACCAGAATTCATATGCTCAAAACACCAAGATGTGGCAGGTGTTCAAAATAAGTATCTCAGCACCCTACACAGATTTTAATCACCAAAAAGTACTCCCTGTTATATACTATTTATTTATGTATTTACTAATTACCATCTAGAAGAGCATTTCCTTCAGACATTCATTTGCTCTTGTTGGTTGACAATCACTTTCGTGCCTTGGATCCCTTTCAGAGTCTTAGTGTTGAGGAGAGGGGCATAGATGAAGACTCCTGATCCTTTCTGGCCATGCAGAGCAAATAAGTGTGATTTACATCACAAACTACCTCATTTGTACAAAGCAAGTAATAGAGTAGAGTGCTCATGTGTGACTTCTGGTAACACAAGTTTTGCTGTGTTGTTTAAGAGCTCTTAAACATTGTGTAATAACAAGACTCTGCAGTGTTACTGGTGTTACTCAGCATTACTGCCTGATGTAACTAATTAAATATTCTGTGAGGTAATTGAAATGTACTATAAGCAACAGATATTGTTTATAGAGATGTAAACCTGCTTGTTAAAAAGGAAACTTTGATGAGCACATATTAGGTTAGAAGTATTAATTTTAATAACTCAATGAAAAAATTATCTTTTGAGAACATTTTGTATATACTTATTTGTATATTTCAGAAGGGTTTTATTAGTAATCGTGCATGAACATGGCAATGTGATAATATATGGTTTGTTATGCAACTGTGCAGTTAGTTTTTATAATATTAAATATACTAAAGCATATTAGTACTTTCAGTCAGAATGTTCACATAGGAGTTATACAATCTTTAGATACAAGATCATGTGCTTTTTATTTTTTGCTTCTTATATCAAGCCACACTTACTAAAGTCACACTAAGTGGTTTAATATGAGCTGGGGGTGCTATGATTGATGCCTTTCTCTAAATCCTTTCATTAATGTTGAAACAATAGAAGTAGGGACTTCAATGAGAAAAGGAGGACAGGAAGACAGCAATGGACAAGGTTAAAATAGTAAAGAGCTGACATGGAGAATTTATATTTCTCATTTTGCTGCATTGTTCCTAGAAGGTATTTCACATTTTTTCCCATCTGCTGAACTTGGAATGCCTGGACTCTTATTTGCACCAGTGCCACAGGGTTCACTGTTCCAGAAAAATCCCATCCATAAAACATGGGTCTCTTAATTCACCACAGGCTTTCTGTGACAATAAATTAATATGGTGAAAAAAGTGGTTGATACCTTTTCTAGAACAGAGCATCCACCCAGAATGGAAGATAGTCTGTTCTTGAAAGGATTAAACTGTTAAACACTGAGAACAGTGGTGCAGTTGACCATAGCTGTCCCAAAAGCTCTTCCTCTCTTTTGCTGAAACTCTGAGCTGCTTGAGGCCAGTGGCCCTTCCTCTTCCTGCCAGCTGCAGCTCTTACATAATTTTCCAGATCACACTAAGGGATGGAACAGCATTAATACACATTCTTCTGCAAAAGCTGTTTTTCTGCTATGATTATATTGCCACTTTTAGATATTGTGTAGTTTAGGCAATATTCTATTTCTCTGGCAAGTCAAGGCAGAAGTGCTGCAAAGCAGGAGTGTGTATGTTACTTCATGGATTGGCTGCACTTCTTATGGAGACTGGTCTTCTCTCTCCTCCCTCTAAATGATAAAGAAATTTACAGCTATTTAAGTGTTTTTTCACAGGAATCTGTTCTGGAGAAACTGCCTAAAAAGCTATACTCAAAAGATACATTGTAAACTATGTATTAAATACTTCTGTTCTTCAAGGTTTGTTTATTCAAAAACATTGTAGAATCTATTTCCTGTCAGGGAACACTTCTTTTTTTTTTAACCTAAAATCTTACTCATATTTAAACTCTTCACCTCTCCATTTATTTCTACTCCAAATGTTACTCCAGATCCCATTTTACTACACACTACTCAAGACAGTATCATGACTTCTCCATAAGTTTTCTGAAAAAGCTCAGAATGCAAGTACATTCCAAAGCCAGCTATTTTTGGAGTGGGGGTAGAAGGCTGTTCACGAGGCACTTGTTCTGCTTCTTCACCAGGTGTTCTGTCCTGCTACTTGTCTGTGTCTTTCTCCTCATTCCTGCCAGTTTGGGATCAAGGAAGAGCAACCTGAGCTCATGCCTCCCCAGCTCAAGGATATATATGAAGTGCAGGGTTGAGATGAGGATTCCTGCCAGAGAAAATTATCTTCTAAAACATTCTTCTAAATCACTCATAATCACTCTTTCAGACAATATATTCATTTTACTGTATCATGTAGAGGATCTTCTTCATTGATTACTCTTCTGAAGCCAAAGCTTGACCTGTTTGCTGGATCAGTCTTCTTCACCTGTGAGAAAAATAAAGGACCTTAATATGGTGAGTTTGAGAACTTACATAGTCTTGAGTAACTTATCCATCTTCACACTAAATGAATTCCTTTACGTAATTTCTGCTGCACTGTTCAGGGTTAAATGTGATAAAGCTAAGCTGACAGGAATTAATAATGCCAGGCAGAGGATCTATACTGAACGCCAGTGGCTTTTCTGAGCTCTTTCACTTAGTGTTAATGAAAGAAATGGATCTAGCACAATAGAAGGTATTTTTAATTTGCCTGTTTTCTCTTTTAACAATAAAGTTTATTGGACAATTAATATGTTCTGTGGCTGCTGTTGAGAAGGACTTTATCAGATCTTCCAAGGAAAGAAAGTCTCAAAGGCATCTAAATCAAACGTGAGGTATTTTCTAAGACTAATGCTAAACAAACACAATTTAAAAAAATCAAGGTAGTTTAAAAAAATATTGTTAGAAAAATGGACTTAAAACCATCATTTTCTAAACTCAGTACTGGGCCAGCAGTTACATTTCCAAAAGTGTCCATGTTTCTGCCTTTGCACTGTTGCTGCAACGTTCTGCCCTCTCCTTTGCCTGGAATGAAACAGCTTTACTTTTGAGTGGGTATTTTTTTGCACTTGGTTGTACCCTGAAGCAAACATGAAGATCCTTTTATGTAGAGAAGGACTCTGCATGGGTGTGCTGAAATTCCTGTTCAAATCCAAGCGCTCCAGAATTGTGGCCATCACCATTTAAACATGTATGGGAGAAACATTTTAAGTTTCATTTTACTGTATAATCCTGAAGATACCAATGCTGAGACAAAATAGGTGCCTTCGGTGAGTTAAAAGGCAGATAGTGAAAAAACTGTGTGTACTTCTACTGCTGTGCTGTCAGCATTCTTTATCTTCACCGGCTTGAACTTGTCTCTCTGTATGATTCAATTTTTATTCCAGCTTGTCCTATTCTGAGTACAAACTGTGCCAGATTGTCAGTTTTATAAGTGAATCTCTGATTAATATAAGACTGTACCTACTCTACCGTGTGAATTTGATGGATTAGCAGTATAATTTACAAGGTAAGCTTATTTCTGAAGAAATAATACAGGTTTCTGTACAGAATAAATTCTGTGCAGAATAAATGAACTATGGAGACTTTGTGTTTTTCACACATTTTTTTGTGTGTAATTCAGTTTGTACTCTTGGAATAATCAGCTGTGAATATAAGAGGCTTTTCTGACAGTCCTGCTTAAATCATGTTTTCTGCTTTTTACACTTAGCTAATTCTGTTTTTACATTCTAATAAAATCAGAATTCTCAGCAGGAAAATGAAACAAGAAAACACGTTTTGAAAAAAGTCTGTACTTTAAAAAAAAAAAATTCTTATCACATGCCAGTGTGACCTTTTTATGTTTAAGTGCTGTTTTGGCAGTTGTTGAAGTTGGCTGGAGAGGCATGGGCAATAAACATAGAGAGGAAATAAATGTTGCAGATAATTACTCACTTTCATTTTCTATTAGTGCTTCAAATAATGGCTAAAATCTAACTGCCCTTTTTTGAAGCTTCTTTAGCCAGTGGTGTCTTTCCAAAGGTTGAAAGCTCTCTGTCCTGCAGTGTTCTCTCCATCAAAAGTTGCACTAGGGTAAAACAGGTGATTTAAGAATCCATATACTTCAAAGGGTTTCTTTTTGTTTGTTTGTTTTCAATGGGGCTGTAATCTCAGCACAGTTTAACTGAGCTGCAAAGTTAGTCGACATCAAACTGCCACATCACATTCTGAAATTAGTTTATGACATTATTTTAATTTCTGAACTATGAATATTCCAGTTGTTGGTTCATGATCTTGACTGATTCAGACTCCCACAATGGTTTTTAATCTTAATGGTTAGTTTTTTGTCAAAGTAATGTATCGTGCTTAATTCAGATTTTAGGGTCACTGTTACTTGTACCAAGATTAAATGTTAGAGAGCCTCAGTTGCCAGGATCAATACAGTGCATTTGGTTCAGTTATATTATTTTTAATTGAGCCTCATTCAATATGTTGAATTGAGGGCTATTCAATGTCATTCTCACATGAGGAATTTATATTTTTAGTGGCAGCTAATTAAGAGATGAGAAGAGCTGAGCCTTGATGCTTCAGTGAGTAATTACCTCCTCTTGATACTTACGTTATTTTAAATGTGCCTTATAAAAAAAGGGTAATTTGTGGCTTTCCCTGGAGATGGGGGCTGCTCAGCAGCGAGGAGCTGAGTGCTGCTGCATTAGCTGCTGCTGGTGACACCCTGGGCACCAAGGAACTCGTGTGTGTATTTTTGGGCTGGCTTTTGTTGTGGGCACAGCTGATTTCCAGCTCTGTTGAGTCCTGGGTCCCCCTGCCCACCTTCCCAATGTCTGCCCCCCAGGATTGCTGCTTGCAGGGGTGTCCTCCCAGGCTGGGCTGATGGGCTTTCAGTTGCTTTGCAGAGCTGGAGCACCACAGAGTGATAGTTCAGAGCCAGAGAACGGGGACATAAGGATTCACTAGTGTTTGATTTGAAGATTAGACTGGGAAGTTGCTGTGGGGCCATGACCTTACCCTTCACTGTGTACAGCAAGAGTCAGAGGTACAGAAACTGTTCCTGACACCTGCCATGCATTTAGTTTCCCCTTTGGCCTTTTAGTTAAACAGCATGCATTAGTTGTCCCGTTTTCAAAGTCTGGACCATTTCTGAGATAATTTTCTGTTTAATATAATTATAGTAGTAATAATAAATTTAAAGGCGTTTCTGTAATTTAGTAAGTACATACATAATAGAGAGTAATTGAGAACAAATTAATTACTGTATAGCTTTTGTGTAGCACTTGCTAATAGCTATGCTATTAAGGTACCATTTAGAAGCTAACAGCACTTTAGGACTTACAATACTGCTACTTTATTTAATTCAGTGCTAATTTGCCAGCATCACTTGCTTCCTGCTAGTTCATGGGTAATGTATGCACTTTTCTGTATCCAAACACAGTTTCTTTTACAAAGTCTTCTTTTCTGGAATGCAGGTTTTAAGTATCAAACATTTATTTTTCTGCCATCGAGAATTAATGATTATGACACACTGTGTAAAATTAGTTTTGTGTAATAGAAACAACTGCTGTGACTTGAAAAGAATAGATTGTTGAGGGAGAACTGCACTTGAGAGGATTTAGTAACATTGTAGGACTGGAGGTACTTGAGTTCCTTTGTGTCTGTGAAAGACAACTTGGAACACTTCACTGATGGTTGCTCTAAAACACTTCAATAAAGGCTCAAGTAATTGGTACTGGAGGGTACTTCTTAGAATATTTGTAGGCACCTGTAGCTCATAGGAGCAGTGCTGTCTTGGAGCAGGTGAAGGCAATTTCTGCAGGATGGGTTTGGTTATTCACAGCCCTTCCAGCACCCAGCAGCAAAATGGAAGCGGTGAGAAGTCATGTTTGACCAACCTTCTGCAAGGGCATGACTGGGTGGTGGATGAGGGGATGGCAGTAGATCTGGTCTACCCTGACTTCAGCAAGGCTTCCAACACCATCTCCCACAGCATCCTCTTAGGCAGGCTCAGGGAGTGTGGGTTAGATGAAGGGACAGTGGGGTGGGATGAGACCTGCCTGGAAGATGGAGTTCAGAGGGTTGTGATTAGTGGCACAGAAGACTACTTGGAGGTTTGTAACAAGTGGTGTTCCCCAGGGGTCAGTACTGGGTCCAGCCCTGTTCGATGTGCACCATGAGCCTGTTTGCTGATGTTACCAAAGTGGGAAGAGTGGCTGACACACCAGAGGGCTGTGCTGTCATCCACTGTGAGCTGGACAGGCTGAAGAGCTAGGCAGAGAGAAACTTAATGAAATTCAACAAGTCAAATGTAAAGTGCTGCATCTGGGGAGGAACAACCCCGTGGGTCAGTACAGATTTGGGCTGACCTGCTGGAGAGCAGGTCTGGGGAGAAGAACCTTAGGGTCCTGGAGGACAACAGGCTGACCATGAGCCAACAATGTGCCCTTGTAGCCAAGGAGGCCCTGGGGGGCTTCAAGAAGAATGTGGCAAATGTGTGAAGGGAGGTGGTTCTTCCCGTGGGCTCTTCCCTGGTGGGGCCAAATGTGGAATCCAGTTCTGGGGTCCCCAGTTCATGAAGGACAAGGAACTTCTGAAGAGGGGACAGCAAAGGGCTGTGAAGATGATGAGGGGACTAGAATGTCTCTTTTATGAGGAAGGGCTGAGAGACTTGGATCTTTTCAATCTTGGCAAAGACTGAGGGGAGACACCATCAATGCTTGGGTGTCAGGAGGATGGACCAATTATTTTTTCACTGGTGCCCAGAGGTAGTGACCACAGACTTGAACTTAGGAAGTTCTGTCCAAACATCAGGAGGAACTTCTTTAGTTCAGGGGTGGCAGAGCCCTGGGACAGGCTGCCCGGAGAGGTTGTGGAGTCTCCTTCTCTGGAGACTTTCAGAACTTCTCTAGATCCATTCCTGTGCAGTTTGCTCTAGGTGACCCTGTTCTGGCAGGGTTATTGGGCTCTATCATCCCCTGAGGCCCCTACCAACCCCTAACTTGCTGTGTTTCCCTGAAGTTTGTTTTTCTTCTGAGACAGAGGCAAGGCAAGACTGGAAGCAGCATGCCAGCTGCTTACTGAGGAAGTGATGTAACTTACTCTGTGCTTTTCCTTTCTGTTTAGTAGGAGGTCTCAGGCACCAAAGTGGTGTTTGAGGGTTTTGGTGTGGCAAGGGAAAGTTGCCTCCTCTCTCCAGAGGAAGAATTCCTGTTTGGAGGGTAAAAGAGTGCGTGGAAGAGCTGGTGTGATTTGCCAGAGGCCTTTGGCAAAGTCTGCAGCTGGTCATTTTGACAGCAGTGGTGAGTCACTGTAGTTTGGAAGTTGTTACAGACTTCAGTGAAATAGTTAAATGTTGGTGTTTGTATTTCAATGCAGCAGAATTAATGTCTTTGCAGGACTTCTGGCTTAGCTTCTTAGGGCATGATCTTCTGCTGACCTCTTTGGACTTGGTGTGTAGGGAGTTTTCCTTGTGGAAAGTCACAGTCACTGGAATTATGAGATGTATGTGTTTCAGTGTTATTAGCTAAACTGGCAACACAACTATGCTGCAAATAATATTTGAGCACTCTAGGTGCCTTGGGCAACCTCTCAGTGCTTAGCCTTTGCTGGAACGTGTAGATCAAGGGCATTGACTCCAAAGTTGGTCCTCAGATGGGTGGAGAAAAGTACGTGTAGGTACAAGGAGTGGGAGAAGCAAAGCAGCAATTGTGAATTCTGATGATCTCTCCTCATGGTTTTTCATAGGGCCTTAAAATAACTGCATTAAATGCAGTGTGGGTAGAAAGAGAAGCATAGTAATGATTTAAGAGTTGTATCATGAGAAGGTTTTCTGCTGCTTAGCAAGTTTGAAGTGTATTCTTTCTTGTGGGTCCTGACAGGCACATATAAGTTAGCATTTGTTATCTAGTACAAGAACCTCTCATCATTTGCTTCAGTGAGATTTATATCATGGTTTCTGTTCAGCCCTATATCAGAAAATGGTGGAGGAAATTAATGGAATTTATGGAAAACTATTGGAAACTGGACTTGTTTCCTGGAACATTTTTAATGTAGGACACTTGAATTCTTGGTCATTTACTACACTGTAATCCTCTGCAACAATGAGCTGATTTAAAGAAAAATTCTTCTTCACTTTTTTTTTTTTCTCCTGTATTTAGGGTTCTCTGCAGACTTCTGTATCATATTGGAAAAAGGATTATTTAAAAAAAAAAAAAAAAAAGAGAAAATTGCTGTAATTAATATGTATTTTTTTCTTTTTACCTGCTGGATGGATTCAAGAATGCCCCTCAAAAATGTGCTTTTTATTCAGTCTTATTCTAAAAACATTTCCAAAACTGAAGGAAGTATTTCTGTCAGTAGAAAGACAGCAGGAAAACCATGAAGGAACTGAGCAGCTGCACATCAGAAATATTAAGTGTTACTGTTCATTCTTGCTGCTAGCTAAAAAATTGGCTAGAAGACTGTCAGCCAAGGTCTGAGACACTTAACAAGGTGGAGACACTTAGCAGGGTTGAGGTGAGGCTCCAGAAGCTTACAGAGGTGATCACAAGGTGATATTTTAGAACTGAGAGTAGAAGGCAGAAATGTGATTTGACATGAATGACTTTATCCACTGACAGGGGTAAAACAAAGCACCGAAATGCAGTCTCCTTGTTATGTTTGATTCTACCCACTGGAGACAGAATTTGAAGCATGCTGGGATGCAGCTTCCTGAAATATATCTTGTTTTGGGAAAGATTTAATGGAAGAAATTCAACAGATGCACTGCAGTGATAAAGCAATTGATTTGCTTCAATACCAAGGTCAAGAACCATATGTGCCCACTTGATGACTATGATATCAGGTGAATTGTGTCATGTGTATATATGCACTTATGAATTCTTATGCATACCTTAAATTTGCACTTTGGTTTGTTTCAGATTTTTAAAGCTACTGTAGAGGCTTATGGTTATTTTGCATGTTTTTGTTCTAATTATCTTGATATTATTTTGTTCTGATTATCTTGATGTTCAATTACATACTTTTGGCATTCAGCTTTCTCACTCTTAATTTTAGCTGCCCATGAAGAAAAGACCCCTGAATAACAACTTACAACATTTGATAGCCACTAGGTATCCTATTTTTTTTATACTATAGACTTCAAAATATATTTCAGCATTGTTTGACTGGCAAAGCAGTTACATGACAATAACATTTGAGTGACTCACTTTGTTTTTTACAGATACATTTTTACTTCAGGAATGAGGCCTCCTAAAAGGCAGTCCTCTGATACATAAAACTTCTTTTTCGCTTCAGAAGTATGTTTCTTTTTTTTTTTTTTTTTTAAATATTCTTTATTTCCTGATACACAGAAGAAAAGGTCTACATTTCTTAAAGGAGGGAGTGGAAAAAAGCATTAGGAATATGAAAGGAAAAATTTGTACAAACCCCGTAACACATTTTTACCTTATGTATGAAAAGTATAATAATAAATTTGGGTAGTTGTAATATGTGACATATTTTATTGCCAGACATCTGAGACTCTTGGATAGCACTCCAGAACAGTTGTCTCAGTGATAGCTTCGGTAATGACTTTTATTCCCTAAGAGGAAGTCAGTGCAGTGTAACAAATTAAGATTTCACTAATACATAATAGCAGTGAGGGATGCTCGCTCCTAATTGCTGAGGTGATTGTTGTTTCTTAGCACTCAGCAGAATGAAATCTGTGCAGAGTATTTCTAGGCTGTGATCTCTCCTTTCCTGTGAGATTTAAGTCAAGTAGACCCTTCCCTAGACCTCAGGCTGTGGCATCTGCTTATCTGTAACTTTCTGCAGAGTTGGGCATTTGCTTAGAGGGGATAGCAGGAATCTGCACTAGGCTAAGGTGACCTTATCCACATAAGCTCAACACTTTATGAAGCAAAAGAATCTCTGTTCATGTGTTCACTGCTTTCATCCATACAAGATGGAGTTGTGGAGTAATTCATTCTGCTTTATTTAAGCTCTCTCCATCTGTGAGGCAAACTGTCAAATACTTGTTAAGCTTCTGTTGCTGTAAATCTAAGGGGCAGTGATAAATTTTCCAAATTATCTTCTTCTCCGCTTAGAAATTTTACCATGTCTTTATCAAAATGAAAGAAGAATATACAGGTAGTATTCAGAGAGATACTGATCATCTAGGCCCAAAGCCTGTGTTGGTACGAATGTGTAAGAACTCAGAAACCAGGAGAAATTTTTCAGCTTTGTTGGAATGCCACAATACATCTAAGTGTGTGTGTGCATGCACACACGTATTTGCTTGAAATAAGAAATCTTGAGAGTATTAATGTTAAAATAAAAGTGCACAATATAAGTAATTGCAAATAAATCATAGAATCATAGAATCATAGAATCTTAGGGGCTGGAAGGGACCTCAAAAGATCATCTAGTCCAACCCCCCTGCCAGAGCAGGGTCACCTAGAGTACATCACACAGGAACTCATCCAGGTGGGTTTTGAATGTCTCCAGTGAAGGAGACTCCACAACCTCCCTGGGCAGCCTGTTCCAGTGCTCTGTCACTCTTACAGTAAAAAATTTTTTCGGATATTCACCTTGAACCTCCTATGCTCCAATTTACACCCATTACCCCTTGTCCTATCACTGGTCATCACTGAGAAAAGCCTAACTCCATCTCCCTGACACTCACCCCTTACATATTTGTAAACATTGATGAGGTCACCCCTCAGTCTCCTTTTCTCCAAGCTAAAGAGACCCAGCTCCCTCAGCCTTTCCTCGTAATAGAGGGGGAGGAGAACCTCTCTTGACCTACTAACCACACCCTTTCTAATGCACCCCAGGATGCCATTGGCCTTCTTGGCCACAAGGGCACATTGCTGGCTCATGCTCATCCTCCTGTCTACCAGGACCCCCAGGTCTCTTTCACCTACACTGCTCTCCAGCAGGTCAGCCCCCAACCTGTACTGGGACATGGGGTTGTTCTTCCCCAAATGTAAAACTCTGCACTTCCCCTTGTTGAATTTCATCAGGTTTCTCTTTGCCCAACTCTCCAACCTATCTAAGTCTCTCTGAATGGCAGCACAGCCTTCTGGTGTGTCATGTTTGTTGCTTTCTTTTTTCTTTTCCTGTGCATGATACTACTTTAATATTTACATTTGAAGATGAGTTCCAGTTCAATCCTTGGCTGATAGGCTAAATGATACAGACACTTACCTACTTTTTTAAAGTGAGTCTGCATGCTGTGAACATGGTGCAAGATGGAAATAAAATGTTGAACCTTAAAATCTCCTGTTACTGATAGTTAATCATATTCCAGAGAAAGTAACAGACAACAAAAGGAATTTGTTGAGGAGCATTTGGAAAACCAGTAAGTGCCTGATACCTCTCATCTGAGAGTTCCATTTAAGACTCCTGCCCACCTTCTGGATTTTGGCAGTGCCTTTCTTGCCCTGCCCCTCTCATCCTTCAGGTGGCCTTAATACAGACAACTCTGATGGCTTCTGGGAAACTTGTTCACCCCTGAGAACTATTTTGGTTGGGGAGTGATGCAAACCTGTTGGTTGATTGTCACTGGGAACAGATGTACCACTTAAACTGTACTTCTGAAGAGTATTATATATGCAGTCTTTCTCTGCTTAGTCACTTGGGATATAAAAGGCTTTCCACTTCAGTGGAAAGTATAGAAGTTCATGACCAAACTTCAGAAACACATGTCAAAAGTTTTCATGCATTGTGCAATCATTCAGTTTGCTAGTATGAAAGAGCACTTATTTCTTGATGTTCTGATAAAAAAAAAACAAACCCAAACAACTAGTACAAAAGTTTATAACCATTCTGCATCTGTACTGTACATTTGAAAATCCTGACAATGTGCATAGGCATTTCCCAGCTATAAAATACAGGATGTTTTTGCTAAACTGGGTGATAATGTATCTTATATATTAGTGGACAAGTAATTAGTGAAAGAAAGTTGAATTATAACAGAAGCAAATTAAAAGGGCTGAGGCTGTAGGGTCAGACATTAGGTAAAACATGAAAGTGACTTGTAAAGCTTTCCTTGGTGGAGGTTGGTGACTCTTAAATTTAGTCACCAAGGAAGAAGTCAGGAATGATGGATTGTCAGTGTAACGACTCATTTCCTTCAGACAGAGGGCATCCTGAAAGGGAGTATGTTGTTGTTGTTGTTGGGAGGTCACTAAAAGAGGTTTGTGGCATTGCAGCATGGGGAGTTTTTTTCTGATCTGTATCCCTCCATTTGCTGCAGGACATGCAGTTGTGTGCAGCAGCAGGTCGCTGAGTTTGTTGTGTTGGGTTTGGTTTTTTTTAAATTTCCCTGCTGTGTCTTGGCTGCCACCCAACTGTCTCTTAGTTCTTGAAGTGCCAGAAAATGAGGAATCGTGTCAGACGTTTTGTAAAGGCTCAGTGCCAATGTTCTTATTTGTGTCCTGTGAAAGCCCTGAAATCAAGCACAATGGCCTCGGGCATAGGGGTTTACAGCAATTATGTCCAGTCCGTGGTGAGGAGCTGACAGTGCCCTCTTGTTGGCTGCTGCTTTCAGAAGTTTGCTGGGTACAGTTGGTGAGTGGTCTGTTTCTGATGGGACCTTGGGAAAAGCTTCGACTGGGCACCTCTTCTCATTCCCTTCTTGTTTCCCTTGCCTTGGAGAAGGAGAAGGCACTGTCACCAGCAAGCCTGTAATCGGGCTTCCCTCAGCTTTCTGAGGCAACAATTATGAGTCCGTAGGGTTTGGTTTTCACGCCCTGGTTGCAAAAAAATACAGACTTAGGCCAGGTACTGAATTGGTTTCATGAACACATCAGAAGGTTTTCCTGTGTTACCTAGGTGGGCATAGTCTCACCTTACAGGAGGCCACCTAAACATACGAAAAAGACTGTGACAAAGAGTATTTGCAAACTGCTGTTTGCTTTTCTGCTTGTTATTAACAAGTGCCTTGTCATAAAGGCTTGCCATTATACAGCTGACAGGCAAGTTCTGAACTACTTGGGCTTGGTTAATGCAGAATTGTTAGGGCCTCCCTTCCTACATGGTACGGGTTAAGATTCTATGTTTGCCTTTTCTCTTTTTTGGCTTTTACACTGATTTTATCAATGTTCTCCAGAATCTTAGGGACTGTAATGAAATGTATTCAACATTTTTTTGCACACTGATTTTTCTTTGGCAGAATGGGGTTCAAGACACGAAGTTAGGCTCCTCTCAGAGTTTGTACCATGCAGGCTGTGGGATCATAAGAAGGATTTTTCTAGACAAGAAACAATTTCTGAGTTTCAGCCAAACTGCCCTGTGAAGTGTAGAAAAGCTGGACTATCAGATTCTTAAGATTTGTTTGGATCTGCTGCTCAGCCTCTCAATCACTTAATTTTACCTTAATGAGGGGATGGAACTAGTCATTAAGATTGCTTATAGTCATTGTTGTAATCAATCCATCAAGGCATTGTCTTCTCTTTCCTGCCTATTGCCACAACTTGGAATAAGCTCAGCTTTCCCATCCAAGAAAATACTCAGAGTTATTTGGAATATAGACAAAACATCCCCTCCATTGTTCTTTTCACTCTCACTAATTGCTGTGTTGATGCTGTGCATCTTGGAAGCCTCTAGACTTGTACTTTATTTATTTATTTTACATAATACTTCACAGGTATTTTCACTGTGATTTTACCTAGATAAAATCAATACAAGCTTGAGACTGTTTGGTGTGTGTTTTCTTGTGTATCTCAGCAGATACTGGTCACGCTAAGACAGGTGATTTTTGCATGACTGGTCAGTATGACCTCCAGTTAAAACAACGATTAAGTGTGATCTGTCAGCATCCTGGCTATGGTTGAAGTGCATTTCTTCTCCATCACCTTGGGCTGCTGAAAAACATTGTTTCACATTTGTATAATAGTTGGGAGAAGTACATTTATGTTTTGTGTGCAGGTATTTGGACTAACTCTTTACAGAAATGGCATTTTGTGTGAATAAAGAGAGGACAGTAAAAATTAATTTCAATTGTAAATGACAGAAAAAATCTAGTAAATATTTTATGCCCAAAGGAGCAGAGAAATGGTAGTGGTGATGTGGGTTTGGTCTAATTATCATTAGTGGAACATGAATAACTGACTATTACTGTGAATTACCACGACTTGTAAGAAATACTGGTAGTTGCAGTATATGTTTACTAAAAAACCCAGTAAAATCATAACTTAAGGAATATGTCCCTATTTTCTTTGCATTATCTTTTTCTAATTAAAGGTACAGTGCTCATTAGTGGTTTTGGCTGAAGAGACTGCACTTCTTTAAAGTGTTTCCAGCACCTCATGGTTTCTTACCTCAAAGATACTGCTGTTTTCTTCCTCAAAAATATTGCTGTTCTCTTACTTCTCTCAGCAGTGTCAGGTTTCATGCGGGGGCAGGTGATTTCTGTGAGATTGCCAAATGCAATTATGAAATACTTAATTCGGCTGCATTCTTGAATTACCTGACCTTGCTCATGCCTTCTTACTTGTAATTCCCACTCTTTTCTACTGTGCCAAGTTAGATGGCATCAATCTTTTCTGTGCAGATCAGGCTTGAAGTCAGGGGGAAAAAAGGTAGCACAAGAGAGAGAGCATGATCCTGTTAATTATCATCAGAGTCGTGTGCCTTCCAGAACCATAGAATTGGTTGGGTTGGAAGTCACTTTTAAGATCAACTAGTGCCACCATGGGCAGGGACACCTCCCACCATTCCAGGCTGCTCCAAGCCCCATCCAACCTGCCCTTCAACACCCCCAGGGATGGGGCAGCCACAGCTTCCCTGGGCAACCTGGGCCAGGCTCTCCCCACCCTCACAGCACAGAATTTCTCCCTCCCATCTCAGCTCCAGCTCCCTCTGCCAGCTGGAAACCCTTCCCCCTGCTCCCATCCCTCCCTGCCCTTGTCCCAAGCCCCTCCCCAGCTTTCCTGGAGCCCCTTCAGGCACTGGAAGCTGCTCTCAGGTCTCCCTGGAGCCTTCTCTTCTCCAGGCTCAACACCCCAACTCTCCCAGCCTGGCTCCAGAGCTGCTCCAGCCCTCCCAGCATCTCCGGTGCCTCCTCTGGCCTCTCTCCAACAGCTCCATGTCCCTCCTGTGCTGGGGACCCCAGAACTGGACACAGTGCTCCAGGTGGGATCACTTCCCTTGCCCTGCTGGTAAGAAGTTAATCTTCTGCTGGCAGTAGGTACTAATGACTTCTAGTCTCCTCTCCCAGAGTGGAAATTTGGAGTAAGAAGGACTTGAAGGGCCCACCAGGCTGCAATGCACTTTAGTGTGAAAGGTCTGAATTCAGCCAATGAAATCCCCATGTGTGGTGAAAACTGAAATCTTATTTTGATCCAGTATTAATGGCCGATCTTAGCAAGGATCCTACTGTGTTATTTTTTGTGGAAATGACTTAGTCTGTTTCTTAAGTGAAATCTCACATTTGCAAGTGTAAAGATAGGCTTGCTGTGTGACCATAGAACAAGCTGCCTGTAGTGGCCCTTTGATATGTTGTTAGTCTTGTTTGCTAGATTAATTGCCTAATTAGAGCATGAGAACAGATGAAAGCTGGGCATGAGGTGGGAATTTTTTCTTTCCAAATAAAATGTAAGTTCAGTAGAACAAAAGATGCAAATGTATGCACTTCACATGTTCAGAAAACGTTTGGTAAACTATTAACAGCATGATAAGTTTGGGACTTATTTGAACAAAAAGCCACATCTGCCTTTGTTCTGAGTTTGTTAGTAAAAATTGTATGCCTTCCTGCCTGCAAAGAACAAATGAAAATGCAGCCCTAAAGTGCAGCCTGTTAAAATGATGCTTTTCAAAGCTGTCTTCACTGGAGGAGATGAAGAGGATTTGCACTCTGTTCTCCTACAGCAAAGTCTGCAGTGTTCCAGAGAATAAAACGTACCGTGTGGTGCAGTGGCTGTGCTTTTAAAAACACTGAAGAACTATTTGTTGTAATGCTGTTTCCAATAGTCCGTGGTGAATATTTCTATTAACAAAGACGTTGTGAAACCAGCACAGATTTGGGAGGAAGTGTCATAGGCGCATTTTTGTGTGAGTAGAAAAAGGAGCTGCTGTTCAGGTTCCAAGGCTGGGAAGTGGCTATTGTAGCAAATGAAGCCTCTGCTCAGGTCTGTTCAATTATTGAAACCTCTTT
>NW_009952686.1:774652-799861 GCF_000747805.2 Chaetura pelagica | reverse complement strand
TCAATTATTGAAACCTCTTGCCCTGGAGAGTGTGATAAATTCTGCTGATTGTTTGCAAGAAATCATCATGGAAATAAAGAAGAAGCCATACAGGCAACCAAAGAGGGGACAGATGCACCCTCAGCCCGTTTGCAATGACCTGGGTGGGAGGGTCGACCTGTGGGAGGGCAGGAGGCTCTGCAGAGGGACCTGCACAGGCTGGACCCAGGGGCCAAGGACAAGGGCAGCAGTCTGAAGAAGGCCAAGTGTTGGGTCCTGCCCTTGGGCCACAACTAATCCTGCCCCTCTGCTCCCTGCTGAGGCTGCAGCTCCAGCACCGGGGCAGGTTTGGGCACCACAGGATAGAAGGACACGGAGGGGCTGCAGAGGGGGCAGAGAAGGGCAACCAGGCTGAGGAGGGGTCTGGAGAGCAGGTCTGGTGAGGAGAGGCTGAGGGAGCTGGGGCTGCTCAGCCTGGAGAAGAGGAGGCTGAGGGGAGACCTCGTTGCTCTGCAGCTGCCTGAGAGGGGGTTGTGGTGAGGTGGGAGTTGGGCTCTTCTCCCTGGTGACCAGCGACAGGACAGGAGGAGATGGGGTCAAGTTGTGCCAGGGGAGGTTCAGATTGGATATTAGGAAGAATTTCTTTACCCAAAGAGGGGTGGGACAGTGGCACAGGCTGCCCAGGGAGGTGGTGGAGGCAGCATCCCTGGAGGGGTTAAAAAATGGGTGGACATGATGTTTCAGGAGATGGTTTTGTGGTTGGGGGCTGTAGGGTGGATGGTTGGACTTGATGATCTTGAAGGTCTTTTTCAATCTTCATGATTCTGTAATAGAGAAGCTCTTTGAAAATGAAAAATATGCAAGCTACTAATACTAGAAAATGGCCATTCCCTTCCTCAGGAATAAGACTAAGCACAGGAAATACCTTTTTTGTGGTAGTTTAGTTTTATATTTTTGCACTTATGCTGTTATTACTGTCCAAGAGCAACTACCCGAAATTTCACTGAAAGGTGTTAATGGAAACCAAATGAAGCCTTCTGATATCGGAGCTTTGTGACAGCCATTAAACAGTCCACACAGGTTGCAGAAGTCACTGAAAAGCACTTAAAGGTTTCTGAGAACACTTACAGCAAATTCCACATGAGCCTGGCTTCGTGCCAGGGAGCACAGTCCTGAGCTGCATATTTAGGCTCTCTGTGTAACATCGAAGCTCGATGTCCTGAACCTCCCCAAGATGAAGAGCCCCACATCAGAGAGGTGCCCTTGGGGATCACAGACCAGCACTGCTCCTGAAGGTGCATCTTTCTCCTCTCTCTTGGAAAAAGAGGCAAAATACCACATCCAGGGGAAGAGTCTCAACTGCCTCCGTCCTTACCTCTCCACAGCACAAGTGTTATTTATAGTGGCTTTCCTTGGTCAAAATGGCACACAAAACTACACACAAAATTGAGCTTTAATGCAAATGATTGAAGTGCAGTGCCAAATTGATTTGGAGGAAGTATCTTTATGAATTTTGTATTAGTTCTAACGGTTTTAATGTCCTTCTTTTGTGTGGTGGCTGTGTCCCACTCTCCTGTGGCTATTATAAAAGGAATGTCCTGAAGGTCACCTGGAGTGCTTTCATGGTGGTCATGCCTTTGATGCATTGAAGAAGGCTGCTTTATAGTAAAGGGCAAAGTATAACCCCTTCCTGAAGTCAGGGAATGCAAAGGGGCACCTTATGTGAACAGGGTATTTTGTGCTGTCTGAGGAGTTTGTTTAATCAGTTCTGGAAAGACAGCTGCCTTCATCTGTCAGCAGTGTGACTAATGAACATGGTGTATTCTACAGGGTCACCTACAAGAGTTTATAAAGCATCTCAAAACCCCCTACTTTTATTTGCTTTAGCATAACTTCAGGCTTTTTTAGTTCGGCAGAGTCCTCCTTTTTTTGGTGTTTTTTGGTGTTTTTTTTTTGTTTGGTTTTTCTTTTTTCAGCAGAATTGTCTTGTCAGGCCACTCTCTGGGCCTTCTTCCTTCTCTCTTAATTTGGGGTTCAGTCATAGCCAAGCTTTTGTCATCACATATGTTCAGTTGACATCTGAGCTGTACCCTCAGCCATAATATCTGTTTAAAAGAAAAAACAAAACAGTGGAAAAGAAAGACAAGTACAAATACAGAAACTGCCCCTTGTGCCTCTGAAGGCCCACTGTACATTTTCAGTGGTTAAAATAAAGAGGTGTGAGCCAGTCTCAGTTCTCAAGAGTCTGCTTATATCAAGTTCATGTCTTCAGGATTTGCATTGCAACAGGGCTTCAAAACTAAGCTGAGGGGGGTTTTATTTTCACAGAGCTTTTCCAAAAATTCCATTAGCATTGACTAAGATGGTAGTTCCCTTAGCATGTAAGTATGTAACTGTAAGTGGATAATCTCTCATTTACACAAATAGCTGCTTATTTCAAAACCATCAAGGGGTTTGCAAGTTAGGTAAAATGCAGGACCTTGTGCAAGATTATTTTCCATGTTGTCTTTAATGGATACTTAGCTAAGAAAGCTTGTGGCTATTAGAAAGAAGAAATTGTGGTTCATCTATCTTGGAGGTGTCACCAAAGTTAAGTCAGTCTGTGGCCTGTGTCAAAATGGCTCCCATAAAGGAAAAATGATGGGGTTTTGTCACAGGAGACTCTCTCGAGGGGAACAGAAGGCCTGACATGCAGACCTGGTCCTTCACAACCTGCTGCTTCCCTGGGGCCCATGTTAAGGATGTGAAGAGAAAGCTTCCTAGTCTGGTACAGCCCTCAGTTGATTATCCCTTATTGTTTTTTCAGGTAGACAGTGATCAAGTTGCAACAAGAAGCCTGAGGGCAGTCAAGAGCCTTGGCTTGACTGGTCAAGGGGTCAGGAGCACAAGAGATATTCTCTATCCTTCCAGTTGCAGGGAAGGATCAGGAAGAACCAAGAAATCAATACCTGGCTCAGAGCCTGGTGTCACCAGCAGAATTTTGTGGGGTTTTTTAAATGATAATTGGTCAGTTTCTCATAGAGTCATTTTGGTTGGAAAAGACCTTTAAGATCATCAAGTCCAGCCATTAACCCAACACTGCAAGTTCACCACTCAATACAAAAGCAGGCCTACTGGTGACAGACAGGGTACACTTTTCTCAGAGAGGAAAAGGGTCTTTGTGCAGGTGGTAGAAGAGCTCACTGAAGGAGCTTTAGTAGTAGATTTGGGGGGGCAGAAGATAAACCCAGGCTTGCTAGAGATAACCCTGGGGGCAGATGCCAATGTGTGAGGGATGGTGTGCTTGTAAGTTCTTTTGGTCTGCTGTCTCAGTGGAGGCAGGGGATGGAGAGGCTTGTGACAGCAAAGACATGGGGTTATTGATGTGTTATAAACCACCAATCCATGCAACATGTTCAGGAGGAGCTGGAAACAGCTATCAGCTCTTCAGAAGGGATAGCCATGGTGGATGATGATGGAGAATCAGTGCTATTCAAGATGGTATTTATAGACCTAAGATTCCACTAAAATGTTAATCTCTCATTTGGGGAATACGATTGCATCAAGAAATTCTAAATGTGCACCTGCATTAGGGTTTATTCTTTTCCAAAAAGCATTTCAACAGCTCTTTATTGTGCGATCTCTGGTTAGTTTTTTACTGAGCTGAGAGATGTATTTTACAGTTGACAGGAACAGAACTAGAAATTTCAAATATAGTATTTAATTCTTGTTATGGAAAGAGTAAGGATTTAGTCTAAGTTTGTGGCATTGTGTGTTAGCTGAGGTTTCTACTTAAAGCTGAATTTTTCAGGTCTTCAGGGCAAAGTCCTGTCACTTGTGCTATCAAGTGAAAACCTATGGGCCCGAGTGTGAAATCCACCTGCAAAAAGCTAGACTCCACTTGAATTAGGGGAAGAAAGCTATAGCTTCCATACAATAGGTGCAGTAAGTGTTAAGGTCGCTGGAGCTTTACTTGCCAAGCTGCTATCGAAGTAGATTTCTTTCCCCAGAGAATTCTCAATATTTGAAAGATGTTAGGGTAGGCAAAAAGAAAAAAACATAATCACAGAGTCACAGAAACCTTCTGGTTGGAAAAGACCTATAAGATAATTAAGTCCAACCATAACCTAACTTTACCAACCATTAACCCAACTCTTAAACCATGCCAAGTGACTGAGGGTGCACTTGGTCCTCTCATCTAGGTCATTGGGGAAGATGTTATAGAGAGCAGGCCCCTGGGCACACCACTGGTGACTCGCTGCCAGCTGGATTGAACTCCATTCACAACAACTCTGCTCATCCTGCCCCTCTGCTCTGCCCTGGGGAGGCTACATCTGGAATACCGTGTCCAGTTCTGGGCTTCCCAGTTCAGGAGAGACAGGGAACTGCTGGAGAGAGTCCAGGGAGGGCAACAAAGATGAATGAGGGGTTGGAGCATCTCCCTGATGAGGAAAGGCTGGGAGAGCTGGGGCTGCTCAGCCTGGAGAGGAGAAGCTGAGGACAGACCTGATCAGTGCCTGCAAGTATCTCAGGGTGGGTGCAGGAGGATGGAGCCAGACTCTGCTCAGCAGTGCCCAGGGACAGGGCGAGGGGCCACGGGCACAGGCTGGAACATGGGGAGTGACATGGAAATAGGAGGGAAAACTTCTTTATGGTGAGGGTGACAGAGCCCTGGGACAGGCTGCCCAGGGGGCTGTGGAGTCTCCTTCTCTGGAGACATTCAAACCCCTGGATGCAGCCCTGGGGAATGTGCTCCAGGGGGTCCTGCTTTAGGTGGGAGTTGGGCTGGATGATCCCTGGAGGTCCCTTCTGACCTGACCGTTCTGTCATCCTGTGACTCAGACTCCTGCTGGGCACACCCTGCATCCTGACACCTGGGTGCTGACATTTTCCCAGGACACCTCAGTCTGGGAAGAACTCAGCCCTAGAGGCTGCAGAGCTGAGAGATGCCACGACTTTCTGCCAGGTGGACCCCATCATTCCCTGGCCCTGCCTGCCCACTCTGCCCCACTCCCTGGGCAACGTGGTGGGGCCTGCCAGCCCCAGGCATAGGCTTGCCACTCTCCTGGCTTCCAAAAGTCCCAAGAAGAGACCCAAAAAGGACTCCAAAAAGAACCCTTTGCCAGCCTTACTTGCCACAACTCACTTCCCCAGTGTGGGCTCCCCTGCACTGGAGCTGGTCTCCTAGACAAAATCCCAAACAGAAAACACAGAAGAGATCTACCCAAAGAAAGTGACAAGAAACTTATCAAGAATGTTGTGTCAGAACTAAGCCAGAGAGGAGGAAAAAATCCAGGGACTTGAATTCTCTAGAAATGCTGCCAGGTACTTCAGCTGATTAGAGTTGACTCATCCCATTTGTGTGACGATGTGAAAAGACATTAGCTCCATTTGCCTAGGGACTGTGATATAGAGACTTAACAGTGTGTTTATGGGAGAATATAAACATTTAAGTAATGACCTGAATGAGCTTCTTCCATTTGCGTATCACTAAAGAATTTCATAGCTCATCAAAGGACAATTTGGAAAAATAACATTTTAAGGTTTCAGGGGCATTCCCAACATTGGATGCTTTTAGGATTTGGCTGGACAGGGTGCTGGGCTGTTTTGTCTAGACTTTTTTTTTTGCCAAGAAAGGTTGGACCAGATGGTCCTTGTCTCATCCAGCCTGATATTCTGTGATTCTATGATTTATATAGAACCAAAATCTGAGCTTCTGATTTTGGAACGAGGTTGCTCATGCCTGGCTAAGGATTTTTGCATGGAATTGCACTGTGTGTAGGCATACCTGAGCAGACTGCCTGATTTATAAAGGTAGTAGAAACCAAAATCATCTCAAGTTGTGTTTAGACCTCTCGCAGTGGAGAATGAAAACCAGTTTTTAAATGGAACTTTAGAATGAGTTTCAATATCTAAAATCCAGAAAGGCCTGAAGGACTGTTTCCAGGAAATGATATGAATACTATGGACACTATCTACCATTATGAATGAGCAATGCAACTAAATTTCTAACTGAAAATAAGTAAATGTATTCTTGAAAAGGTAAGTAAGTAGAACTCCATTAGCTCTTATTATTTGCTTTCTTGAAGGTAAGTTTTAAATGCGTCAAAATGCATTTGGCATCTGTGTGATTCAGCAGTGCTTAAGGAGAAGAAGCACTCTCTTTTTTTGCTAGCTTTTAATGGTAAGAAATGAAGGTGTTTTGGTACCCTTTGGCTTGGCGTGACTTGGGACATGGTGACTCTTTCTAGAGTGCATCTGTCTGTAAGGGGTTTGTGTTGGTACAGCATCATTTTGCTCCTCAGGAGGAATGTTAAATAGTTTTAAACCTTTCTCTCTTCTGTAAACTACACACATTTGAAATTACCTGAAGCTGTGAAAAGATTTGGTCAGGTGAAAAAGAGAGAAACTACATTTCCATCTGATTCCAAGCACAGAGCTGCTGCAGAGACAGCTTTCTCTATAGGTTGTACTTCCTTGCTTAACTTTCTGAAAGCAATGGAAACATTCAGTTGCTGTTAGCTCGACTTTCTCATGGTGTGCCAAACATCAGATGTCGTCACTGAGACTGTTCAGAGGTTAGTGCATCTATACTAATTAAGTGAAATTTAGTAATCATGGAATCACAGAATTGTCAGGGTTGGAAGGAACCTCTAGAGATCCTCTAGTCCAAACCCCTGCTGAAGCAGGACCCCCTGGAGCACATTCCACAAGGCTACATCCAGTCTGAATATGTCTAGAGAAGGAGATGCATTCCTCCCTGCCAGGGAGTGGGACCTGTCCTCCCCACTGGACATAAATTTGCCTGGTCAGGCCCCAAGGCTGAATGACCAGTGAAACACTGCTCATCTCACACTCCTTCACAGCTCCTGCCAAGAAAGTTAAAGCAAAACACAATCCAGGTTCTGTTTTCCCACACAAGGCATGAGAAGCCCAGGCTTCTTGCCTTGGAAGATGCTCTCCTCTTGCTGCTTTCTGGAGAAGTGTGGTTATCATGGGCAGAACTAGAGAGATCATTTCCAAGGTTTCCACATGGACAAGGAGGAGGTGGTTTCAGGTCTCTTTCCAGCTTGTAGCAACTGGTCCTTAGTGGTGTTTAGGGGCAAAGCTGGAGGGCTGCAAAGGCCAACATGCTCAGTCAAATAATTATTTGATTTGGGGTATTTTTGACATGTTCCAGCAGGGAACTGAGTGTCTTAGCAAATTGTATTTGATTCCATCTGCAGAAATAATTGATGTGGGCAGAGGTAATTAATAAGAAATTCAGATGAGGCATGCTGTCACTAAGCGGAGGAAAACACAGAGAGGCATTAGTCAAATTATAGGGAAATTGACATTAGTAGTTTAACTCAAGCAAATTTTTCACACCAACTGCATGATAGTTTTGGTACCATTATTTATGGTTAAGCATTGTCACTAATGGTTACGGTTGCTGTTCTTGAGTTTAAAGAAATACAGTGCTTGCCAAATTAATACTGAATGCAATATGCTTCTAACCTTCTAATCAGACATAACTGTAAGAATTGCTGGCTTTTCATGAAGGGAAAATAATTTTCCCCTTATCACCCTGATAACAGGTGTCTCATCAATTCTGTATTAATTTAAAATGTTAAATTGGGACCTAGCATTACAAAACTCTGGTGGGTAGTATTTTCCTTTTGAATGGTGCAGCAAACACTGGGAAACTGGATTCTGCTCCTCAGGCTGTAAAGTTTTCTGAAGAAAAATAACACCAATGTCTGAGTGGAACAGCTGAAATAAGCAGTTTCAGTCTTTCAGGTGAACATACTGTGTGTTACACAAATGAGTAGGTTAGGGTATAGTTAATTGCAGTTTATTATTACTTAGTGTAAGTAAAAAAGCTTCTTGGATGATGGTTTCAAAGGCAAAGTCACTCAAATGAAATGTGCACATGGATTCTGATGAAGGTGTTTTTTTTGGCTCTCCAGTTCCAGAGGGACAGGGACCTACACTGGAGAGAGTCCAAGGGAGGCCACGAGGATGATGAAGGGGCTGGAACACCTGATGGGGAAAGGCTGAGAGACCTGGGGCTGTTCAGGCTGGAGAGGAGACCAAAGGGGATCTAATGAATGTCCATAAATACATGAGGGCAGCAAGAAGGCAGGACAAGCTCTTGTCACTTGTGCCCTGGGACAGGACCAGGGGCAATGGATTCAAACTGGAGCCCAGGAAGTTCCACCTCAACATGAGGAAGAACTTCTTTGGTGTGAGGGTGACAGAGCCCTGGGACAGGCTGCCCAGGGGGCTGTGGAGTCTCCTTCTCTGGAGACTTTCCAGACCTGCCTGGATGCCTTTCTGAGTGACCTGCCCTGGTTTGGTCCTGCTCTGGCAAGGGGGTTGGACTGGAGGATCTTTGGAGGTCCCTTCCAACCCCTCACATGCTGTGATTCTGTCATAATGTGTTTTTACTGGAATAGAAGCTTCATCAGAAAATGCAGATTTTAAGCATACTTTACTCAGTCTTGCAGGTCCATCATCTGCTGTTCAATTTCTGATAGCAGAGAGATACGGCACCTTTTTTTTGCTTTCCAAATAACTGATTTCTCATCCATTGCAATAGGGTTTCAAAAACCACATTTGGAAAACATGTTAATGTAACATCACATCACGTGCCTTTAGAAACTAAGGAGAGAGGCACATTCCGAAATCAAAAAAAGGGAGACCAAAAAAAACCCACCTATTTCTCCCACTGTTGTGGGAGATGCACATGGTTGCATGATGCTGTGGAGTGGGATGCTCAATATCACAGCTCTTCATCCAAGGATGCATTTGAGTGCTCTGAAAGGCATTTTTCAGTCCTTAATAATTTCCTTCCCCCCTCTGCTGGCATGGTAGAGAAGTCATCTGTGGCTTTGGGGTAAGCCCTCAGCATGAGGGCCCAGGAGAGTAGTTGCTGAGACTGGTGGGTGATGGAGAGTCCAGGAGGCACCATTCAAGAAGGGGATACCTTCCAAAGAGTGCAAATGGTGGGAAATTTAGTGATTTCCATCTCCCTGTTTTATCCAAAAGACCAAGGAGCTCGTTGGGGTGGGTGCCCATCAGCAGCATCCCTGTTTCATCATGTTGTTGTGGTCTTGAGTAGCAAAGGGCTTTCTTCTATCAGAAAAGGTGGTGGCTGTTTCACTGTGTTGCAGGGCAGCTTCTGCAAAGAGTTCTCCTCAGATGGATTTTGACCCTATGTAAGAACTTGTCATTTGGTATTTATTAGTTTGGAGCAGATGGGGTTTCCTGCTTTGAAGGTAGGCAGCAGTGATAGATGACATTACTTTAAAAAGTGTGTACCTTCTGTATTTCTTCTTTCTGTTGTGCTTTGTCCTCTATTGCTTGCTTTTCCTCTATGGAAAAATACATGAAATTCTTTGGATATTGCCATTAAATGAGAACAGCAGCATATGGGCTACTTAAAGATGAATTAATTGTTCTCCAGAGTTTCAGTCAGGGAGATAGAAAATGTTACTATTCCTTTCATGGACCCTCTCACAGCAGTGTCTGAGTGTTGTGTGTTCACCTGGAAGGTAAGGGAGAATTATTATGCTGCTTCCAGTGGTCAAAAATGAGGCACAGAGGGATTAAATGATAAAGGTGATGGCAGGTGCATGTATCTAAAGCCACAAAAGCTGCACAGATCCTTATATTAATAACAAAACCACCTTTCTCCATTGTTTTCTAAAATAAAACTGCTGCTATAGGAAAAAATGTATCTTGTAGTAGAGAAAAGTGATGATTCACTCCTTATTAATCTGCTCCTCTAAGTTACTTCTTGGTGCTGGTAGTGAGAAGTCTCCCAAAACCAGCTGTCTTCATCTCTTGGCATGGAGATTTTGCTCGTATCAAGGATGTGGTCACAGGTGTCACGTATGTTGCATCTACGATCTTTCTTCATGCCACAGGAGTGATGACTTTTTGAGGTTTCTTCTGCACCCATCTCCCATGGTCTGTGTTACCTCTGTGTGTCGCATCCCAGGCAGGCCTGTCAGAACCTGGACTCAGAGTCTCCTTCCCCAGGGGAGTGATTCTGGCATGTGCTCTTTTTCCCCTTAGGAAGGATTTTTAGTTTTTCGGTCGTAAAGTGAATGCTAAAAGCATCTTTATATCCACAGTTGTGAAATTATAAACTCACCTAAAATGAAGAAAAAATGGGAACTGCCTGACCAAGTCTAGTGTGCAAGCTGGGTGCTGTGTGATATGAGTTAACTAATTCCACCAAGCTTTTCTAACCTTTGTAGCAAGGCACTGTTGAGGGAAGAATCTGGAAAATCTTAAGTGTTTCATTTCCACCACTAATGATATCTATTAAATTAGTTATTTCAATGATTAAAGTATGAATTCCTGAGAAAAGTGCTTTGCCCACTTGGCTGCAGTCTGCTGTGTGCTTTCTGGTTGTCCGTGAAGTTTAAAACCAGTAATTCACAATCACACCACTGGATTTAAATCTAGACTTGCAGGTTCCCATGTGAACAGGACCACTCTGAGAGGAAATCCCGAGCATCCAGGGGTGTCCTTATGGAATGGAGGTGTCTAGGAAGAGAGAATCCACATTTCCAACTGGTGCTTGTTTCTCATCCCCTCTGGAATTTTACGTTTACTGCATAGAAACCAAACAGCAGGAGAACCCATAGATGAGAAGCAATCTGACAGAGGGTTATGTTGAAGGAACAGAAATTACTGTACAATGTAAAAGACATACAGAGATGTTAAGAAGAGCTGCTTATCTTTCTGGATCCCAGCTTCAAGCTAAATTTATGTAAGATTTTCTTCAATGAGTAGAAATTAGATAAACAATTGAAGTGTCATACTTTAAGTATGTAACAGGATCTAATGCCTAGCAATTAAGAAAGCAAATCCTCTTGTTCAATACTTACACTCATTTCGAACTGCATGCATGTTGAAATTCAGCTGGATAAAATCTACATTTTTACTGCTTCATTCTTACCTGAATTCTTTCTTCTTCAGTTTCTAATATTTCTGTAATGACCAAGAAGGAATTTTCCTTACATTTTATGAGATTAAGATGAGTTGGTATCTGAATACTGCTTTTAAATGTCTAAATATCTTCAGAAATATTATCCAAGATAGAAAGTATGTGTCCATTTCTATTTTCATGAAATACTTATATATGCCTTTGTTAAAACACACATTTATATTTCTCTGCTCAAGGTATTTTATGAAGAAAGTTACTGTCGGGATGATCTGTTGTTCACCAGTTGAGCTTGTTTTGTGCCAATATTTAATAAACAAGCCAAAGAACCCTTCAGCCGACACCATCTTCTGCAGTGGGGGAGGGAAGGGGGAAGCAACTCGCAGTGTTAAAAGATGTGGAGATAGTTGAGTCACTTCCTCTGAAGATGTGTTGAAACACACTCACGTATCAGGACTTGTCTTGCTTTTCGCTCTCCGTAGCTGCAGTTCACAGCAGTAGTCTAATGATATTTGCTCAGGGCTGTTGCTACCAGCTGGAGGTGAGCAGCATTACTGAGCAACTGTCAGCTCCAGAGGCCAGCTCAGATTTGCAGAGAGCTTTGTGAAGCTCAGTATGTGTCTCTCACTCCGGTGATGCTACTTTAGATGGGTGAGAGCAGCAGGAACTTCTCAGTTTGGATCTGGCAAGGTAGGAATTTAGGGTGGTTTTTTTTTAACAAGGTCTAATGTGCTGTTACGCATTATTAAACCCATCCTGCTTTGAAATGTAGGCAGTTTAAAACTCTGCATTGAAATTAATGAAATGTTTGCTTTTGATGGAAACTGTATAATGCTGGGAAGCTGTTTCTTCAGTTTAGGTTGCACAAAATCACTCGGAGAGAAGCAACATTCACTCACAGGCAGACTAATGCCTGCAGCAGTTTAGAGTAGAAGAGATTTTCTGAAATCTCCCTGTTGATATTCTTTTGCTGAATTCTCCATATTAACAGAAGAACCTGTTTGTTTAGTTACTTGCAGGTTTGTCAGTTCAAAGACTATTACTCTTCCCTTTCAGTCGCTCTCGGGTACCTCTCATCTGCTGGGTGGCTTGTGTATTTTTATGAATTTTGTGGCTGTAATTCACTGTCATTCTTCAATGGCACTTGCACGTGTCTAGCTTTGACTATAAAATGGGAATCTTATTTTTAAAATGCTTTTGCCACTTGTATGTAACAGAGCAGTGCTTCCCTCGTAGTGTTGTTTTTCTTTTGAACTCAGTACAACAAAGGAAGTTAGTTCCTCTTAGCTGTTGTTTGGCTGTTTGCAAAATTATTGCTGAATTTGCTTTAAAGTTAGTTTCAAAACAGTTCAGCTGCCATGTTCTGACAGTTTTATTTCCCAAAATTTAGAATATAACTTTATCATATAATTTAAATAGGAAACTGCTTCAGAATACCTTAAATTACATAAAGTGTGTGTCTATTTATGTATATTATTCATAATGGAAAATTAAATTTGGAATTTTTTTGCATATTTCTCTGAGGTAAAAATGTGGACAGAGTACTTTTAAAGACAATGACAGAAGATTATATTTTTTTTCAAGGGAATTATGCAAAATGGCATATATGCTGGCTTCAGGTATTTATCTCATTTTGAAATGGTGATATCTAATTGTTCACAAGTCATCTTTGATATGAGTGTGACACCTGTCTCTAGTTCCCAGCTGAGTTGTCCTTCATGTGCCATGTTTGACATAACTTGTAGTGTAATTCTGCACTCTTCAGGCAAGTGAGAGGATTTTTGTGCGTGATACTCCAAGTTTCTGTAGAGATGGTGGAAATGGTAGCTGTCAGAAATTAAGATAGTGCTTCACCTGCCTGAGACTTGTCTTTGGAAAAAATAAAAAACAGAAATGCAGACATTATTTTAATCCTCCACAATCTGACACTTTAGGAATTTAAGGTTTATTCTGGATAGAAAAAGTATGTGATTTCTGTATGCTTGGGATTTTCATCCCCTTACAATGCTTTTATTTCCCCACTTACTCTGTCCATGCATCATGTGTTCATGAGTGCAGGTACTTACAAAAATGTCCTCAAACTGCTCACTTAACTTCCAGTAATCTGGCACAAAAATGTTTCTTCTCTTTGCTTGTCCTGTAAAGTGAATGATTCTGCACACATGAAAGTCAGATCTAATTAGTTTTGGATTATTTTAATTTATTCTGCTTAAAGAAGTATTTTATTAATTATTATTTTTTTTTCAGTTTTGAGGAGGATTATACTTCTGGGATTTTTGAGAGTGCAGGTACATGCAGTCCCAGGTGCATTCAGGAAGCAACTTCATGTTTCTGTAGTCATGCACGAGATGTCTTGCTGTGCCTTTGAAAAGAATGGATTGACTTAGAGAAAAAGACTGGGGTGTGCAGGGGAAGGGTTTAAGTTAAGGATACGTGAGCACTGCAGCAGAGACCAAGGCCCATGGATGGGCTTGTTTTGCAGTGTTCTGGTTTTCGTGGTATCTTGGTGCCTTGGACACTCTCTGCTCTCCAGGGGTGAAGGGGCTGGTCAGTCTGCATGTCAGCAGCAGCACTGCTGTACACTTTCCAGCCAGAAGTGGAAAGGACAACAACGTTTTGAGGTCAGCACAGAGTTTATTTCTTGTGATATTTGAAAGCAATAGAGAATCCCCAAATGGCCAAGGTCTGCAGGGACCTCTGGAGAGGCCAGAATGAACCTCTTCTCAGGATGACAGAATTGTCAGAGTTGGAAGGGACCTCCAGAGATCATCCAGCCCAACTCTCCCACTGCAGCAGGACCCCCTGGAGCACATTCCCCAGGGCTGCATCCAGGGCTTTGAATGTCTCCAGAGAAGGAGACTCCACAGCCCCCTGGGCAGCCTGTCCCAGGGCTCTGTCACCCCCACCATAAAGAAGTTTTCCCTCCTATTTCCATGTCACTCCCCATGTTCCAGCCTGTGCCCGTGGCCCCTCGCCCTGTCCCTGGGCACTGCTGAGCAGAGTCTGGCTCCATCCTCCTGCACCCACCCTGAGATACTTGCAGGCATGAGCCTTGCTCAGAGCAAGGTCATGTCCAGAAGGTTTCCCAGGACCATGTCAGAGCAGGTTTTGAATATATTCAGGGACTATCTCTGGGCAACCTGCTCCAGTATTTGTCCACCCTCATACAGGAATAACAGTTTTTTCTCATGTCTGAAATGGCATATCCAGACGCCTCTCCTGTCACAGGGCACCACTAAGACCCTGCCCAGCATTATATCCCTCTTGGATACAAAGCCTGCCTTCTCCAGGTGGAGCAGTCTCAGGTCTCTGGGAGCATCCACACAACAGATGCTCAGATCCCTTCACCATCCCTGTGACAGGTTGTTGGGCTTGCTGCAGTGTGTCTGCATCTCCCTCACACCAGGCAGCCTTGGTACTGCAGGTGTGGTCTCAACAGTGCTGAGCAGAAGGGCAAGAAGTGTTGTGTGGCCTCCTAAAATCTGAAAATATGAGCTGAAAGATGAAAGGTAGTCACGAAACCCCCTTTAATTAATTTTTTTCTTGGGTTTTCTTTTGCACTCAAATTTTAAAGTGTTACTCTAATCAATATATCAAAGCCCTTCATATGTTTAGTGTGTTTTTAAAATTAACTTACAATTAAAGGTGATGATTTTGTAAACAGTTGTGGGAAATTCTAGTAGGTAAAGACTGAGACCAGTGGGCAGCTCTGCATTCCCTTGGGATAAACTAGCCTGTTGGCAACTATTTTCACTAGTAAGATGAATAGTCTGATGATGCAATTTGCCCTGAAAATATGTTGCATATTACTTGTTATTTAGCAGTCAAGGAAGAGTGATATCCTCCTTTCTAATATCTCCAGATCTGTAAATGTATACTTTTATCTCTTGTGATTGTAGGTTTTCCTTATATGCAATTTTTGCTCAGTTCTGCTTTAAAAATGGATGAAGGGGACAGGTTGGGGAATGAGTTTAAGGAGAAGGATGCTGCAACAAATTTCAGCAGACTTGACCAGATTGCCTTGAGTTTCAAAGTATTCCCATTCTCTTTAACAATCCTCCTTGAAGGAATAAACCCAGGCGGAGAAACCATGGAGATGCAGAGCTTGCTAGGTCAAATGAAGCGTATCAGTAATGGTGCAAAGAAAGTGTCTACTCTGGGAGCCTGATTAGATCTGAGACAGCTCTAATTATCTGGGAATATCCATGGGGTTTCTCGCAAGCTGTCTGCTTGTGGAGGAAAATCGATTCTTCTTGCTTTTCCATGTTTGGGCATATGCCAGTCAGCTTGGATTGAAGAACTCCCTCATCAGCAGCAATGGATGAGGCAAACCTGGAGCTACCACATCCAACATGGGTGCTTTAGGAGATGAAGTAACTGCCAGTTCCTTCTCCAGCTGCAGTTTGAGCCAGAGCTCAACCTTTTCTAACGGATAGTCAACACTCAGTTGGTTATTTCTTTATTTTCTATTTCACCTGTGTAACTGGCAGTGCATCTCCTGGATTGACTCTGAAGCTTAAGTGACAGGAGTGCAAGATGTCTGTTGCCTCCCAGTCTGCTGGGATGTCAGTCACCTCTGGTGTGGGATAGCAGGTCCTCTGCCTGCAGCTCAGGCCTGGGATGAAGGACTCCAGCAGAGGCCAGGTCAACAGTCTGATAGCATTTATGAAGCATTTTGGGGATGGAGAAGCAGTGTCTGCCATCTGTTTCTCCTGGGACCTTCACCAGGCATGGACCCAGGCTCCCCTGGTGCTGGCAGTAGCTGGCCAGGGACAGTGCTAGTGCAGCTGTAAGGTGAAGCCCTGTAGTGTTCATATGGTCTTCCAGGGAGGTTGAATAATCTCACAATATTGATGTGCTTCACAGTGACAGGGAAGGTGTAGGTGATGGGAAGAACAGACGCAGCAAGAAAGGACGTGTTCGCCTCTCACCAGTGCTGGTGATAGTTCTCCTGAGCTGAGTGGTCTGGATGCCTTGTGTGGGGATCTTGTCACTTGTTTGAATCCACCTTAGCAGAACTGGCCTGATGCAACTTAGTTATGGCTGTGTCAGAAGACTTGAATTGATGGGAATATTTATTTATGGGAATATCTATTTCAATGGTGCTGACTGTACATGAATTTTCACCTCAATTTTCTGGTATGTCCACCCACATTTAACTTCTTCAGTTGTAATTGTGCTAGCTTTGTGGACTCTCACACTATTTTGCTTCCAGAAATGTCTTAATGACTATGGCAATGCTCTTATTTTATTCAAAGATGCTGAAACGAATGTTTTGAGAGTTGTGCATGACGATTTTTGTGATAATTGTGCTATTGGCCTCACAGAAGGAACCAACTTTTCTTTCATACTGTAAATTCATGAGAGAAGGGGAGGAGTTGCCTCCTGAAATATGTCAGTCATCTATTTTTGTTCTCTTTCTAGGCAGAGTTTCTTAAACTGAGAATTAATAAGTATGATAATGGTTCATATATGCTTAATTATGACTGGTGTAATTTAGGAATAGTTCCCAGCACTTGCAAAATTTAGGGTTTCCTTGGGTGTCATTGTAAGAATAGACTATATTTACAAATGATTAATGAATCAAGACCTGTAAGTCTTTATGAGTTCATCTTTCTGAAGAGTCAGGTCTTGAAATATGAACTGCCCCCATAAAAAAACTGAAGGGCTGAACTAGCTAATAACTCGGTTTCCCTTGTATGTCTCCCAATGACAAAAGCTGTGGTAACAAACCACACTGTCTAATTGGACAATATTATAAGATCTTCAATAACTGATGGAGGAGAATATTGACACTGCCTCATACACCCACTAAGAAACTCCTCAAAGGCTGTGGGCTGCCCAAACATTTCAGTAAACTAAATTCTCTTTTAGATTGTGGTTTTCTGAAGAACAGTTGAAGACATGTTGAGGGAGGATTTAAGTTAGATGTTAGGAAGAAATTCTGTGCTGTGAGGGTGCTGAGAGCCTGGCCCAGGCTGCCCAGGGAAGCTGTGGCTGCCCCATCCCTGGCAGTGTTGAAGGGCAGGTTGGATGGGGCTTGGAGCAGCGTGGGCTGGTGGGAGGTGTCCCTGCCCATGCAGGGGTTGGATCTAGATGATCTTTAAGGCCCCTTCCAAACAAAAACATTCTGTGATTCTATGACTAGAAGAGAACTTCCATTAGCCTGCCTAAGAGGCAGCTTGTCAAGCAGCCTTGGAGGGAGCAGTTACTGGTGGCACTGGATGCAGCCTCCAGCAAACAGAATCCTGGGAGTGCTGATGCACAAACTCTGGTTGACAGAGAATTATCAAAGAATACAGTAGCTTTAAACATGTACATTCTAAAACAGAATTGCTCATCAATAGTAGATTCAAATGCTTTGAATCTATCAAAGCAGTACCAGATGAGGGAAAATAAACTGGTAAAATGCATTTGGACTTAAAAAAAACCCAACCTGTTGCACAACTCATTTCAGAGAGGTTGAGGCAATATACTTTTAAGGATTAAAAGAGGAATTAAAAGTTGGAAAACACAAAATTTTCCTCCCTTACTTACAGATGAAAACAAAGACTTTCTTCAGTCCTTGAAGAGCTTACAGGCTAAATCCCTGAGCTTACAGTAGTTTGTTGGATGTAGGTGAACTAGTGTGTCTGTAAGAAAGACCAATAACCTCAGAAGGATTTGGCATGATTGCTGAAGGTGCTTTTCACAGAAAAGGCCAAGCGAGAGCTTTTGATTTGTGATATAACAAGGGAGGATAATAACAGGGTGGGGAGGGTGAGAAGGCCAGGATGGGGCCTAACAAACTTTGGAAGGAAGCTGTGGTTGCTTTATTTAAGAGTAAATTAATGAACTTTGTGGAGAAAGGATTTTTTTTTTTTTTAATTATTTACTATCTCAGTCTCTCTAAGTGATGCTGCAGTACAGTTTTACAGTAGATTTTGAATGAATAAGTGGCATCAAACTGAGTTTTCCATCCCCAGTACAGGGTATGGAGATAGATAGATAGATAGAAGGAGGAATAACTTGGTGGAATATCTTCTAATTGCTTTGTCAGTTTCAGTCTTGTTTGGTTTCCTTGGCTGCCAGCTGAAAAAAAGTGATTTGAAGTATATTTCTGAATACCAGAACTTTCAAATGTTAACATGCTTACATCTTTTATTCCTATTTCTGCATCTATTAATTATATTTTCAGAGGGAAATGCAGGAAGCTGTAGACAGTCAAGTTTTTAGGATTTGCTTTTGGTTGCTTTTAAATAAAATCAAAGAGTAACAACTGGTACAGATGTCACTGAAAATGTTCCAATTATTCTGCAGACATAAATGGTCAGTATTACTGTTTGAATCTTAAAGGTTTTATTTAATAAATACCTTTGTCAGCCACTACCAAACAGCTCAGGAAAGAGACTTAATCTTTTATGGACTCGTGGCTCTAATTTAGCCACACTGTATTTCCTGTCAGTGTAAACAAGACAGTCATATTCAGAACATATCAAGACATAAAAATGTGTGTTTGTTTGTATGTGAATAAAGCTAACTTAAAAAATGTCTATTTTTCTGCAGATTTATAATCTTGGATTTATAGTTCTTCATAACTGAGGCATTTCAGACTAGCAGGTGTGCACTGTTGCCTTGAGGTGATAAAGAGAACATACTCAAAATCCAGCTTTTACAGTTCAGCAATAAATTTTATCCAGTTCAAAACCTTCAAACCAGCAGTTGAGGCTTTTCACATTTGCTCTAAATACTCATATCTTGTCTATGAGAAACATCTGTTGTGTGACAAGCTTTAACAAAGCAGCCAGTCCCATCCAAAGCACGCACATGGTTCATTGAAAAAACTGATTGTTAGTGCATGTGATGATGCATCCTACTGATATTTTTTGCAATTTTCCAATAATAATAAAATCCCAGAAAGTTCTTTTATAATGCTGTAAAAATGGATTCAAATTATACACCTACCTTTATATTTAGGGAATAAGGAAAATAGATTTAATGAAGTAAAGTGAGCTCTGTAACTCTTTTTACTGAAGTGCATCAGTCCTTCCTGACTTGCCATCAAGTAGAACAGTAGCATACAAGGTGTTGTTTAGGACATGGTCATCATAACTCTTTAAGTTAGATAAGTAATCACTTTTCTGCCAAATTAAAAAGTTCTGGTCACTTGACTTTATTGTCCTAACTTTGAAGCACAGTCAGTTCCCTTCAGTTGCACCAACAAAGAGCTGACAGCCACTTGGATGTTCAGAATTCCTCAATTTCTTAAAAGCAGGTGTTTCCAAAGCATTCCAGGAGTAGCTGGAATGGAAACTCCAGCTTCTGCAATATTGAAAACACAGTTATATTACTTCAAACTTTTGGAACTTTTATTGCTTTTTTTTCCTTCTGTTTGAAAGCTGGTAACATTTCATGCCAAGCTGTGAATCCTTGTGTGTTGATGTTCTGCTGCGCCCTCCTTGCAGGACACTTTGGTTTTATTTCACTTATTACATGCAACTGTGAAAGGAATTGCTGGTTGATTCCACCATCCCACTTCCTGATAGTGACCCCAGCACACGGACAAGTCGTGACAGCCAGATCTCCAGTATCCCTTGTCACTCCTTTTATATGACTCCTGATACATTTCCCTTTTGCTTTATCGACTGAAGGAAGTGTTGACGCTGGTGTCTTCGTTTTATGCTGGAAAAAATAAGTGCTTTTTGCTTATCTTATCAGTGTATTCTGGCAGAATTTTCAAATAGAAGGGCAGATCAGCAGAGCTGTGGCTTGTTGGTTAAATGACTCAGATAAGAATCTCACTTTGATCTAGTTCCTACACATTTGCAAAATGTACTTTCAAGCACAGGGACATGTTATGGGGGGTTATTTTTTTTAGCCCTATGGCTCAATATTTATTATTATTATTATTTTTCCTTTTTGGAAAGGGGAGTGTATGACAGGTCTAGACTATTTCTTTTAAACCACTGAATATTTTCAGTTTTTGCATTGCACAAACTATAGGAAATTTTAGGGTCTGTTCTTCTGAAGTGGTAGCTGTTTCCCACAATAGAGAGTTCCTTCTTATATCCCATGAATTGCTGGCACAAAGTCATGCTAGTGTGTGGTAGATAAACTGTAGGAGGGCAGCAAAGCCATTGATTCCTTGGGTTGATTTAGCTAATTATTAGAAATATGAAGAGCTTTGAAGGACTGTGTCCATATTCGTGTTGATATAATAAGAGTGATAGTTTTCAGTACCAAAAATGGTAGTAATATCAGGCTCTCAGGTAATGAGTGAGGCTGAAACCTTGTGGTGTAGTTTGAAAGAAGACGGCACAAATGGTGTCACTGATTCCCACCCTTCAGCCATGGATTTGCTGTTCTGTTCTCACCAGATCCATCTCTGTCTTTGTGAATGCTGGGTGAGTGCCCAGAGTCAGATTCACTGCCTTCTTGTTGTACAGGATCTTTTTAACAAACTGTGAAAAATGATGTGGTGTGGAAATGGTGGTTTTGGCCATCCAGTTTGTTTTGAAGCAGCCTCGTGTTTCTTCCATGCTGGGGTGGAACCAGCAAACACTTCCTACAGTGGAGCCACTGGATGTACAAACACTGGGATAACTTTTTCCTTTATTACTGGTGAACAGCTACTGGCTGGTACCTACCCACCCGCTAAGTGACAGCCCTTTTACATGCTCAACATCTGCTCAGCTGCAAGAAGTAGCTTATTCATCTTGTTATTGAGCTGCTATTTCTGGAAAACACAGTGAAGTGGAACTGAACTGGGAAAGGATTTTATTTCTGTCGCCTGGCTTTGTTGGAAATAGTCATCTTTTAGATTTCAGATTCATTTTGATAGTATGGAGATAGTGTTTGAAAAAACAGGCAGTTAAAGGAGGATCTGCACTTGTAGGGTATCAAAAGCATGGCCAGTGTGAGCTCTGTGTTCAGTTTGGCCTGACAAAATGATGTGTTTGCTGGGCACGTTTGGGCATCACTGGGAGGTGCCATGAGTCAGAAAGTTGCAGCTGCAACCAGTTAAGCTGGATTTGGAACTGGAAGTCAATTCAAAGGAATTAATTCAGGTATTGCCTTTCCATGTGTGAAAATATGGTTTATCTCAATGTTTTTGTTGATGATCTGATAGATGTAAATTCAAGACCTGTACACTTTCAACACTAAAAGTTAAAGGGCTGAGGCAAACCCGTGCTTTGTCAAGCTTGGTGTCATCATCTTGTCAGTGAGAAACAGCCTTGTTGTTCACAACAACTTCTGATTGTGACATTTTTGTGGGGGTATTTTTGTTGTTTTGGTTTTTTTGTGGGTTTTGTTTTGTTTGGTTTTGTTTTGTTGTTTGCTTTTTTTTTTTTTTTTCCCTAGCTACAAAGAGCTTGTCTTCTTGACATTATTAATTGGGATGTAGAAGTACAGCAAATGTGTTTGGGAAACTGTTCCATGGTTAAGGCAATTGTAGGCTTTTGTGAATGCTCTGAAGTTTCTTGTTCAAACATTCTAACTTCAGTTCATTTCTGCAGACCACACAGAAATTTCCTTTTTAGCTCTTGGACTTATTAATTTAAAAAAGTGATAGAAAAGTTATTTATTGGTAATTGCATTAACTATAGCAAACTCCAGTTTTAATTGCACACTTCAAATGCTGCTGTTCTGGAGGAGAAATACCAGTTTAATTTTCTAATACATGGAGACAGTTAATGCCTATATGCTTTTTATTTCATTTGTTTAGCTGTTTATGTCCTGTAAACATGTTACATTACTCACCTGAGTTTTTCTAGACTCCTTGAGCAGCTCTCTGAAAAACTAATTAATGTAAATGTTAAAAAGAATGTGAAGTTCTGTTACAAGAAGTAAGGAAAAACATGGACAAGAAAGGGAAAATAAGGGAGGAACACAGTTTAAACCAAGGAATTGTAATGTCGAGCTTGTGTGCAACAGGTGACAAATGTTGGGAGAGGGTGTGTTTCTTCTGTGCCTGCAAGGTCTTATAGAAGAAAGGGGAAGGAAAGTTTTGGTGTTTATTCTTTCCCTCAGAACAGAAGGTTCTGCTTTTGCAGCTCCCTGATGAATGCTGGAATGAGGCTGAGCCCCTGCGCTGTGTTTTCTGGCTGGGTGGGATTGCAGGGGTGGGATGGAAATCCATTGGTGTCAGCCTTGTATCCTTCTGTGGTCAGTGCATGAATAATAGGCAAAAAGTTAAAAAAGATATGTCGAATGAGGCTTTAAAAGAAGGTGGTGGGTGAGTTTTGCAAGGTCTTCTGCTCATTTCAGGCACACTTCAAGGGCTGCTTTAGAAGATAAACGTTGAGAGATTTCAAGAACAGCACCCCTTGCCAAATCAAAGCTCCTCTAACTGTTTTCTCTGCAGTGCCCATGTCACAGCAAAAGTTAGGAGGGCTCAGAGCTGTGACTGGAATACAGAGGTTAAGACAGATGTTAAAATGCCTTTGTTTTTTTGGCTTCCTTTGGGCTTTAGATTTGTTATTTCCTCAAAAAGGAAAGGGTGGTAGTAGGAAGAGAAACAACAAAAGTTTCTTGTTAAAGTGGTTTAGGACTTTGTACACATGTGGTCTTTGAGATGTTTCCATGATGCTGCTGTTTTTTGCTCTTGCAGAGAACTCATCATAAAATATTAATAGCATTAATCTTAAAAGATTCAGCTCCTAACATAAGAATATGTAATCATGGTGCTGGGTGTTTATAATAGATGAAGCTCCTGTATGTCTTGTGAATGTATAATAGATACAGTTGTTACAGTCTTAAAATGGAATGTGATGTTCCAGGCATTCAGTGTAATTAGGTGCTACTTCCAGAGAGATGTGTTAAAACCTATTTTGCAAGAGCTTTTACATAGTAAGAGTTTTTCTTTAGGTAAAAAAAGATGCTCAGGAATTGTCATACTGCCTACAGGAGGTTCCTTGGTGTTTGGGGCATTAGCTCTGAGGTGGGGGAATAGGATACAGCCTTGTTCAACAGGATGGTGTTACTGAAGAGAAAGGTACCTCAGATGAAACTAGTAACACCTAGTTATTGCATTTTTTTTATTCCCCTCCAGAGTACAAAGCTGGTTGGAACAAGTAATGCAGATTTTCCCTCTGTGGACCCCGGAATGTACCAATTGGACATTTCTCTAAGAAGAGGACAGAATCTGGCAGCACGGGACCGTGGAGGTAAGTGTGTTGGTAAACACTCCTTACTGTTTGGGAACTTACCTGTCCACTGGGTACGTTTATACAAGGGTCTTAAAGTGACAATTGCATTCTGAATTGTAAGTCTGCCTGTTAAACTCTGCTTAAAACTGTGTAAAGGTTCTTTGGCTCAAAAGCACAAAGTGAAAAGAGTTAGGGCCAGATGAACCCATACAGGAGGAGGATTAAGATTTAGCTAATATTTGTTTAATTCTTCTGCTAGTTAATTTTCCTCCCTTTTTTTGAATGTTTCAAATGTAGGTGTGATAGATTTACTTGAACCATACAGATTTGTGCTGCCTTGCTCACACCAGGGCTGTCTCACTACTCATTTTGTTCCTTGACTGCTTAGCTGACAAATACCAGAGCTGTGTTTAAACACAGGTGTGCCCAGGCTTTACCTGTTGGCCAACCTTGCTGATCACATATTTTACAGTCTGCTCTGAGCCATGTGCCACACACACAATTCAGAGGCAGAAAGGGTTCATGAAAGTATTTTGACTCACAAGAATACAGTAGCCTGACTCAGTCCCTCTGTAGATGCAGCTGCAGCTCACATTTAAAATTAGATAAGTCATTCACTTCCTGAACAGCAGTGTGAGCATGATAAATCTTAACAAACAGCCTATGGTGGATTTGTCCTAGTATACTCCTTGTGAGAGAGAAAAAGACATAGTAAAAATTCAGCTGCAAATATAGGATTGGACAAGGGCCTTTCCATGCTTACCTGAGGAAGTTACCTGACTGCTTTCACATTGCAAATATGGGTTAGAAACTGTTTAGGCTGTTTACATTGGCAGGAAATTACATCAGTGATACTTATGTCACTGAAAATGAAATTGTAACATACTGTTACAGGAATAAAATTTTATGTATCATCCTCTTCTAAATATATTGTTATTGTGTCAAACTCTGCCTGTTGTTCATTAAAAATAGATATGCAAATGTTTTTGTTCCATAACCTAGAGAGTCTTGCCCTGTTTCTCCCTGATGTGCTGTGATTCAGTCACATTGATAATCTGTATTATTTATAAGTAAACAAAAATGTTCTTGTAAATGTGATTATTTGTAGCAAGGGAAACCTCTGTAATGTTTTCTTTTCCATAATGCAGGAGTCTAGGTCCATAGCAAGCAAAGGATAGGAGATCTGTCTGCTGACATGGAATCTCAGGTCCTGAAATGCACACAAGGTGCTGTATGAAATGTCAAGTGCTGGAAAAGAAAAACGCTGCTTGAGCAGAAAGGAAACCTCCTGAAGCTAGGAGACAACACGACAAGAGTGGTGTTTCCTCAGTACTCACTAGTCCTCGAGCATACACACCAACCCAGTTTTGGAGCCTGTAACTCACTTTGGGTAGTACACACCCATCACCTTTCAAAAGGCTGAGCAAATAATGTTTTTTTCTTTTGAAAATATACTGGGGAATGAGGTAGTTTTGGGCTCTGGTTTCACACAGTAATCTTGCAGCTTGAAATCTTACCAACAAGCAAGATGCCTCAGTTACTTTCTGCTCCCTTTCTGAATTTTTTTCCTGTTCCTGAAAAAGCTCAGCCTGTGCATCTTGAGCAGCCAAGAGAATGTTTCACTAAGCCACTGCAAGCTTGTCAGGAAGGAGCACGTCCATTGGGTCTTAATGAAGTGTACAAGATCCTGCAGACCAGGTGAGGAGCCACAGATGTGCTCCCTCCCCACATTGACCAGGTTTCAGATCTCAGCTGGGTTTAGGCTTCGAGGACTGAACCTTTGTTTCTCAAGGGGAAGATACAGAAACAGCACCTTGCACTAAGACACCAAGCTAGAACCTGTCCACTTAGGTACCATCCACTGTGTTTCTGCTTGTTTTCTCTTCCTCCTGGAGCTACTCAGAGTGAGATTGTAGGAGCACCTGCAAAACGTGGATGGAAGGGACTTCACAGGGATCAGGCAGGAGCTTAGTGGATTGTATGGCTGCTGCATGGCAAATGCCTTTAGAGCAGCTTCCAGTGCCTGCAGGGGCTCCAGGAAAGCTGGGGAGGGGCTTGGGACAAGGGCAGGGAGGGATGGGAGCAGGGGGAAGGGTTTCCAGCTGGCAGAGGGAGCTGGAGCTGAGATGGGAGGGAGAAATTCTGTGCTGTGAGGGTGGGGAGAGCCTGGCCCAGGTTGCCCAG
>NW_009952686.1:769246-774590 GCF_000747805.2 Chaetura pelagica | reverse complement strand
CCTTCCAACCCAAACCAGTCTGTGGTTCAGTAACTCCATTATTAATTCTTACTGGAGCTTCATGTGGGTGCAAGAGCAGATGCTGGAAGATAGTGACAGAAAAATCCACAAAGGGCTTTGAGCTGCCCAGGAAACACAACGAACTCTGAAGGTCTTAGCTCCAAATTCCCGGTGCCTAGGAGAGCTCTGGAGGGAAATAATCCATGTAAAAGTCCTCTTTGTTCTCTGTTGGCTGTATCAGCCTGTGGTAGAGACAGAGACTGAGCTCACAAGACCTTTGGTCTGAACCTGTACCAGCAAATGCTAAGTGGAGCTGCTAAGACAGATGTGTTAGATACTAAAAGCAGAGCATGGAAGATTTATTCCAGGACTGTCTCAGAGCAGTCTCATACTGTAAGTCTGTTAACAGCCCATTCCACCCCATTTTCCAGATAACCTCCTTAGAGACTGACAAGTACTGTGAATTTCACTCCAAAAGAAAGCTTGAACTATGTGGTAGAAAATAATTCCATTTTAATTTTAGCTTTTTGTTCTTTAATTTTTGAGCTGTGGTTTCACGTATCTTTTTAGAAACCTGCTGCTGAACATATTGCAGTCTTGAAATTCAAAGTTGAATTTTCGTGTTGTGAACGTTCTGCACACTTTGTATTCCCCAAATTTATAAAAAGAGACACCACAACATTTGCAGAAGGAAAAGGGAAAGATTGCAGCTATATTTATGTGGCTAGGAATACCAGCATTAGTCATGGCTATTAGTTGATAAATAGCACCATTGATAGTCACAACAAAAGAGGGACAGAACATTCTTCATGAGAGGACCAATGTCTTGCTGTTGTCTTCTCAAATGATTGAAAATAATCCTTCCTTCTAACAGGCAATATTTATGCTGTGGTTGTGCAGTATCATAAAAGGAAGAGAACTCATGTTAACTCCTCATCTTCTCAGGAAATCCTGTCTGTAGTCTAATCCAGTTTTCCTTCCAAACACAGAGAGCTATAGTAACATGACTTCATCTCAGCTCTGTGATGGGACAGTTTACATGTTTGCTTCTGGCAAAATCCTGTAGTGACCACAGATGTGGTTTATAACAGATGGTTTAATTAATTAAACCCATCCTGAAGTAAACTGTGTATCAAAAGAAGTATGAAGCAAATAAAGTGTGGGCAGCAGGGCCAGGGAGGGGATTCCGCCCCTCTGCTCTGTTCTGGTGAGACCCCACCTGGAGTGTTGTGTCCAGGTCTGGTGCCCCCAGCACAGGGAGAACATGGAGCTGTTGGAGAGAGGCCAGAGGAGGCCCCAGAGATGCTGGGAGGGCTGGAGCAGCTCTGGAGCCAGGCTGGGAGAGTTGGGGTGTTGAGCCTGGAGAAGAGAAGGCTCCAGGGAGACCTGAGAGCAGCTTCCAGGGCCTGAAGGGGCTCCAGGAAAGTTGGGGAGGGGCTTGGGACAAGGGCAGGGAGGGATGGGAGGGGAAATTAATTAAAACTGGAAGAGGGAGATTCAGGTTGGATATCAAGAAGAAATTCTTCACCATGAGGGTAGGAAGGAACTGGCCCAGGCTGCCCAGGGAAGCTGTGGCTGGCCCATCCCCTGCAGTGCCTGGCCCAGGCTGCCCAGGGAAGCTGTGGCTGCCCCATCCCTGGCAGTGTTGAAGGGCAGGTTGGATGGGGCTTGGAGCAGCCTGGGCTGCTGGGAGGTGTCCCTGCCCATGCAGGGGGGTTGGAACCTGATGATCTTCAAGGTCCCTACCAACCTCAACCATTCTATGATTCTATTGTATGATTCTATATACTGATTTTACAAATGTGTTTTATGAGAGTTTTTCCCCATAAGACTGGGAAAAATTTGTAATGTTGGATCTGGTAAGTTGGTAATATAAATAACTTATTACCTGTGTCGTTATGTTTTCCTTTTCAGTTTTGATTTCTTGCTTCCTTTTTGTCATAGACAGTGTTTGCAATATCGTTTGTTTTAAAGAGTGTTTTCTGGAGTTAGAACTTTCAGGTTAAATATTTAAATTTGTTTCTGGTCTCTGACTTAGAATCATAGAATAATTAAGGTTGGAAAAGACCTTAAAGATATGCAGCTTGTGTGGCTGTTTCATATTGGTAGCATACCTTTACAGGAATTGTGCAGTCTCTTAAATACTGTCTTTAAAAACACAAACCAACGAAAAGGCCTCGTGGTTGGTCCATTTTTGCTTTAGAAGAATCTCATTTTGAGATGCAGACTGAAATGTTATAGCACAATTGGTGAAAAGGCAAATTATCTCTTAGTCACTGGTTTTCAAAAATTCTCTTCAGTCAATAGAAACACATACAAATATTATTTTCAGTGTTTTCAGCATGGAGCCTGGAATCCATTCCCTTTTGTACTTTTTGGGAACTGAACAGGGATGTTTTAATGCTCCACTTTAGGAGAAGTTGGGAAATAAGAATCAGAGGTTAATCCCAAGGATTTGGGATTAACAAGCTAGAAACAAGATGAATTTGATCCCTTCTAGCTTTAAAATAGAAACGTTTTTTCCTTATAAAATGCATGAAGATTGACTCGATCTTGCAAAATAAGCCAAGGAAAATACTTTTTTGAACACGAGTGAAACATTTACTGGCTTTTTCATGATGATGAAGAGTGTTGTATTTTCAGTGTGAAAACTCAGGGGAAGAGTTCCTGAGAACAGATGTTGATCCTTGTTGAAGACCTTGACCTCTAAATGGGTAATATCACCAGATTTCTGTGTCTCTCTCTAAAGGAGACAGTTCAGTAGTGCTTCCTAAGACTGGACAATCTGTCTTTGTAGGAACTGTTTAGGGGTTGAGCCTCAAGTGACTGGTACTGAAACCTGCACCCAAGAAGTAAGTCAGAAATAGGGTGCAGTTGGTGCCCTTCTGCAGAGCACTGGCTGCACTTCAATTTGATAAATTTATCATTTCTGATATGAAATATTTTTATCAGTAAGAAACTAGCTGCTGAAGTTGATAATAATGGGGAGGGGTGCCTGTCAGAACCAGCAGAATCTGAAGAACTGTCATAATGCAAGACCATACACATGGACTTGGCATTTTGTCTGGTGAATAACTCTGTGTACATCTTCATTTTCAGGATCTAGAAGTAAATGCCAATGGAATAACAAGTGGAGTCAGATGATTGAGTAACTCTGTAAGATACTCCTCATTTTGTGCACCAAAAGCAAGCCTGTGCACAGGGCAATGCATTTAAAATAACTGAAAAGAGTTTTCATTTAAGCCTAGCTACAGAGGATGTGATTTATGTTTGTACTGTGGGTTCCACTGTTGCAGGATGCTGAAATTCAGTCCTTAACTTGATTAAAATACACTGTAGCTTTGGAAATGGAGAAAGTCTTCATCCTGACGATTCAGGTAGACCAAAAATGATGGAATAAATGTTTGCTTGTTGTGAAATACTGTTCAAGTCTGTCACACAGTTGAGGATGATAGAAACATGTCTGTGTTCTGTTTCCTTCAGAGGTGAGATGAGAGAATTATTGGCATAAATCAATTATACAGTGCTCGTACCATCTTCCCAACATGGCAAATAGTCACAAGGCAATAATCAAAGAGAAATGCCATTTGGGCTATAACAGGTACCCAGATGCCAATTTATTTTTAAAAAGCTTTTGGGATCAGTATTTTCATGCCACTAATTGTGGACATTCATCAGAGTAGCTCCTTAATAATATTTTGTATGTTAACGTATTGATTAGGTGTGGAATTTGAATGCTCTTTAATACAAAGGAAATCAGGTATCATTAGTTTTCAGATGCTAATCAGAGGTTTTATATTTAGTTTGTATCACAGTGGGCAAGAATATGTTATGAAGGTGTTTCAGGAGGTTTATATTAAGTTTTATCTGAGTGAAAAATACACTTAATAATTTCTAAGAGCCCCTAGGGATATGAGTGCCTGGAAGAAGTAATTTTTTTAATCCTCATTTTCCTTATTACAGAGATACTAAGCATAAGATGTTGAAACAAGAAATGGCAGCTTGGCATGCTTGTTACCTTGGAATTCTTGTCGATAGGTGTGGATAAGTGTGCCAGCATTCACCGTGTGTAAAAACGTTAAGAGAATCTTTAATTTTGAGGTACACACTCGCTGGGTAGGCAGTGCTTTCAGTCTCAGCTTGATGCCTAAGCTTCAGGAAGAGGCTGCTGGAGTTCTGTCTCCTTTTTCCTGCAGGGTGGGGTTAAAAGAACTGAGATTATGGATCCCATTCTCACTGCCAACAGGCGCTGAGCAGCGTTGCCCAGTGCAAAGTGTCCATGGGGAACACTGTTGAGTTTCCCTGCTGCTCTGCCCCAGCCTCGCTGCTGCTCATTTGCTCTCTTCTCTTTGCCTGTATTTTCTCCTAACCTAAAGGCAGCCAGATCTCCTGCAGGGTCCTGCAGGCAGTGACTCAGACCTGATGGTGACAGGGACCTGTGTCCTTTTTTAATGGAGAAAAGCAGGGAGGGAAGAGCAGGGAGGAGCAGGGTTGTTCTCTGCTCATGTGCTCGAGCAGCTCTGGCCATCTGTCACAGCCTGGGTTGTGCAACCTGGGGAGATTCCAAGTGGACCCTCTGGCTGTCTAATCTCTTCCTTGGAGAGGAGCCTCAGTGCAGTTGGATCCAACCTTATTCTCAGCCCTGGCTCTTCCAGGGAGAGTGACTAAAATGTCAGGGTCCGAGGAAATGCTCGACCCTCAGATACCCCTTGGTCAGACTAAGGTGAAACAACACCTAAGGTTGCTAGTTGATGATTAGGTTTAATTAGAACTATAGGAGGAATACAGATACTCCAGCTACTACATCTGTTCAGGCTGCATGGTCAAAAAGGCTGATGTTTTGATTACAAAAGTCACAATCTATGTTCAAGCTGTGCGACGTGGGAAAAATTATGGCAGGGCTTCTGTTACTTACTGATTTTAGGAAGGAAAAGAGGGAGAGAAAAAGAGACAAAATAGGAGAAGAAGTTAGAGAGATAGATAACAGAGAGTCACCAGTCATGGATCCAGTGTTGGTCTGACTAAGGGGGGTGGATTATTTTTTTATTGCAATTTTTTTGCAATGATGGTTTGTTGAGTCATACCAGGATTGAACAACTGGAGTGGACCTCTCTCTATCCATGTCTTTATCTCTGTCATTGTCTCCAAATGTAGGCATCAGGCAGGGTTTTTGTTTTGTTGGAGGGCTTACAGTGGTGTTTGACACCACTTCCCACAGCAGATCCTTAGGGAGAGTCTCCCACACAGTCCAAGCAAGGCCCTTTGAAGAAGGTGCCAGAGTCCACTGGAGGATGGACTCAGTCTGTGGCTTTGGTTCTTTCTGCTCTCAGCTGGAGACATTCCT
>NW_009952686.1:768390-769221 GCF_000747805.2 Chaetura pelagica | reverse complement strand
AACACCTTGCATTAGCTCCACATGCAGCATTTTTCTCCTCATAGGGCTTTCTGTTTCTATCAAAGCCAGGAATTCTTACGCACTCTAGGAGGTCCTCACCTGTTGGTGGTGCCCTGCTGTCTCTCCCTTTGAAAACTTCAGAGGGAACTGCTTCTCCCCTCTGCTGGAGGAGCTGAACAAAATTCAGCCCATCATTTGCACCACACAGATCTTTTTTCCCCCCTTTTATTTCAGTTAAGCATCAGGCTTGTGTTTCTTCTAGCGCACGGTGGCCCTTGGTCTTTTTTTTTTTTTAAAAACCTCATTTCTCCATCCCAAGAGGAAGGAAACACCTGAGGAAACTTCATGGCAGCCTTCTAAGAGCCTGAATGCCTTTTCCTAAGCCTTAAGTCTGTTCCCACAGGAAAATGGACTGCTTCATTCAAATTGTGGGATTACTAAATATTTTGTGAACACGGCTTAGCAGCCGCTCCTTGGCATTGCTCAGCAACAAATTCTACAGCAAGAATTCCAAGATAAACACAGTCCTGGTGCCTCTGGAGGCAGCAGCTGTTGCTGTGAATGTCCCCATGTCAAGGTCTGGCAGAAGCTGCTGGTGGATGCTGGCTCAGAGCCACTCTCTGAGCAGAACCTGGCAAGTAGGGGCATTTTTCAGACTCTGCTGCCAGGAGCCTCATGCACTTCACCACCCTCCTCACAACCCTGCTACTTAGGCATCCAAAGAAAAGATTGGGGTGTGTTGGGCTTTTTTTTTTGAGCTGCAAGGAACCTACATCTGTGGGTAGCAGCCTATTGAATCTAGTGAAAAATTTAATAAAAAGTCCCAGCAGG
>NW_009952686.1:757635-768366 GCF_000747805.2 Chaetura pelagica | reverse complement strand
TGTGAGAATTGTAGAGCATATACAGGCATGTATATAGAAATGACTGAGTGGATATTAAAAATACATACAATTACAAAATTCAAACATAACTTCCTACGTTTTTGTGTTGTTTTTTTTTTTTCAAACAGAGAGTTTGGTAAGTAAAAGTTGCCATTTAACTTAAGCTGTAGTGCAGAAAGCAGTGATGATGGGAAATAAACCTTGTGGCTAAGAGCAGCACAACTCTGTCATTAAGACCTGGCAGAAAAATGAGATGAGTGGAAACCCTGCATTCCTGAGGCCCTTCTTACTGTGTCTTCTTTTGTGAGGTTTCGTGACTGTAAAAATTGAGAGACAAGTTATTGTCTGTCTAAAATGATTTTAGTGTGTGGCTGTGCTCAGAACTTCAACACAGGAAAAACAAACCACTGTATTTCTCTGTATTGTGTCCCTAACTGGACTGCACGGAAGCTGGGGTTTATGAAATGGACTTGCAGTATTTCTTCCTGATATTGTGTAATGCTCCTGGTAGGCTTCTTTTTATACTTATTTGTTCCCATCTTCCAAACAGGAAGGTGATTCATGGGTGCAATTGATCCCCAAGTGATCTTTACCTTAACATGTGGACCTGTCCCCAGGACAGATAAGGACAGATGAGGAAGTGTCAGGAACACAGAATCATAGAATGGTTCATCATTTCATCTGCAGTAGAGCCCCAGTTTTCATGGCAGTACCATGATGTGACAGGTTTGGTGTGAGCGTGAGTTAGAGAAGGAAGAGGTGTGGGCAATCAATTATAGGTGAGCACAAATAGGAGGCCAGAAGGTCCCCTACTAGTGCATTAAGAGCAGCAGGAGATGCTTAGAGGACATAACGTGGTGTTTCCTACAGTGTTATAGGTTATCCAGTCCCTTGGGGCTTATCAAAGTAGGAATCATGTTAATTCATCATAGAACGGTTTGGGTTGGAAGGACTCTTAAAGACTGCCATGGGCAGGGACACCTCCCAGCAGCCCAGGCTGCTCCAAGCCCCATCCAACCTGCCCTTCAACACCCCCAGGGATGGGGCAGCCACAGCTTCCCTGGGCAACCTGGGCCAGGCTCTCCCCACCCTCACAGCACAGAATTTCTCCCTCCCATCTCAGCTCCAGCTCCCTCTGCCAGCTGGAAACCCTTCCCCCTGCTCCCATCCCTCCCTGCCCTTGTCCCAAGCCCCTCCCCAGCTTTCCTGGAGCCCCTTCAGGCCCTGGAAGCTGCTCTCAGGTCTCCCTGGAGCCTTCTCTTCTCCAGGCTCAACACCCCAACTCTCCCAGCCTGGCTCCAGAGCAGAGCTGCTCTAGCCCTCCCAGCATCTCCGGGGCCCTAATTGCCTGATCACTGACCAATACACTTCTTCCAAAGCATGCATGACATGGCTTTGTTTTTGTTCAAGTTTTTGTAAACTGTCGGTCTGGAGCTTTTTTGGAGCTTTTTCCTCTGAACTGTGAAACTGTAGTTGTGATTTGATTTTAATTAGTTCAAAAAAAGGTCAAAATAATAAAAATTTATCTTCAGATTCTAGTAATAACACTAGGGATTGGGTTTTTTTGGATTGAGCTTTTTAGTCTTTCATTTATTTCTTTATTAGGCTATTTCTAGTATAAGTTAAAGCATGTTTCTTCCTTTTCTCTTCCATGATAAATGCCCCAGGGAGTTGCTAATTCATCAAATATGCTTATTTAATAATGAATCTCAAATAATTTCCCATTCTCCCAGTTGCGTTACTGTGTTTCTTATTCTTCAAGTGTTGTAGGAACACGTTTCTCTTTCACTTTAACTTCATATGACAATGTATAATGTAGCTAAAGGGGTTTTTCCTTTGCTAGACATGTGAGTGCATTGTGCTAATACTACAGATTGCAAAACGTGCATGTTTGCTGCTGGTGTTTGTAGGGGCTTTTATTCCTTTTTAATAGCTTTTGTTCTCAAAAATATTACTATCCCTAAGAGGGAAAAAAGCATGGATACATCTCTGCATCTGTATATGAATGTAGGTGATCACTGAGTGACTGCTTCCAAGTGGTAAATGTCTCACTGCAGCTTTGAATCATCTTATTACTCTACGTAAAAGCTCATGGAGGTGAAGCAAGAAGACTCTGAAAGTGCTAAAATAAGGATGAAAAAAGAAAGTTTATCAGGTTGTCAGGTCACCTGCAAGTTGTGGTGCATAAATGCACAGTGTGTTAGTAAAATGGTATGGATTAAATACTGTGTCTCTGCTCAGCTGCAGATACTGGTGTCAAAGGCTGAGTGATGCTCCTGAGCAGACTGGGGCAGTGGGGATTTGTGTCAAGACTAAGAAGAGGGATTCCTCTTACCAGGTGACCCACTGACCAGGGACAATGACATTGCCCTTCAGTGATCTCTATTCCAGGAGCCCAAATCCCTCTGAAGCCTCTGATGGGTAGTCGAGGTAAATTGACCCGGGATTGGTAGCAGCAGCTTGAAAGGAGACTTCCAGGCTGTTGTCCTCTGATGATTCAGGTGGAGGAATCTGGCCTGTTAATTCAGTCATTACAAGGCACCAAACACCTTCATCTGAGTGTTAAAAGAGAATGGAAAAATCTGCTTTGTTGGCATAATTTTACTGTGTCTTGCTTTTTCAGATGACTGTATGCAAATAGGGAAATACCAATGTTAAGGTTTTCTAGCTATTAAAAGAAAAAAAAATATTATTTTATGGCCAGATTCACTATGTTTCTGTGAATGCTTCCTCATAGGTTTTCCTTCATGTCCCTTTAGCTGGGATTGCACCTGCAGTGAGTGGTTTCCAACCAAGATGTTAAATATACATTGTGCCCTTTTTTTGTTGTGCCCAGCACACGCGGGGCTACGTGCTCCTGCTATTTTTGCTTTACCTGCCAGTTTTACCTGTCAAGGATCAGCCCTGCATTTAATGTTTTCAGTTTGCATTACCAGTGAGGAATGGAGGAAAAGCCGCACATTTTAGTGGAGAGGAAAGGTGGTTGGCTGCCTTGTCACACTGGCAGGGTCAACCCACATGTTTGTCAATTACAAGTGATGTATCAACAAGATTATTTCTGTAAAAGAGGAAAGGTGTAATGTGTAAAACCAACAGTGAGCTGTGCTTTTTAGGCAAAGCAAATCAGAGCCCTCTGTCCCAGAAGAGGGCCAGAAAGAGCTGGTTGTCTTGAAAACCAAATGCTTAAAACAATTTCAGGGAGATTTTAAACAATTTCAGTAAGATTATAATTTCAGAGCAAACAGTGTTTCCTTTCATTAAGGGAAGTTATTATGTTTATATTAAAGTGTGTTATCTAGGATCATAATCTGAGCTGCCAGGAAAACATTTATTTACTATACTTAAATCCAGTTTAAATCAATCTTCAGTCATGTCTAAAACACAATATCAGTATAAACTGCACATTTGCTTTTTTGTCTATTCTGTCCTGTGCCAGTGTGTGTTTTTTTCATTCTTTCCACTTCACAAGCATATCTACTATTTGCTTAAATGACTATTTACTAAACTACGGAGAGACGCTTGCAGTGTTCTACACTGATGTACAGAACTAGAGCTGCCTCCTTTATGGCAGGAATGAGTCTTCCAAAGAAAGATGAAAAGCTGTGATTGTTATAACCAATATTTTTTTTATGGGCACTGAATAATTAAGATTTTGTATTCCCTGTTGACTTTTGAGTGGAAGATAATAATAATAATAATAATAATAATAATAATAATAATAATAATAATAATAATAATAATAATAATAATAATAATCTTGTCTTCCTTAATACATACATCTTTAAAATTTGATGGTGACTTCTCAAGGAACGGAAGAGTTAATTGTGCTAGACCAGAATTTCTTACACCAGTGAAACTCTGCCTTAGTAATTTCAGAAGGACAGGAGTGATGGTAACCCTGTCATAAGTGAGATGAGAGGTTTCCACCACTAGCTTTTTTTGAAAGGGATATATAATTTTAGGTAAAGAGCACTGACATCTTGTGGCTTCAGGAAATAATGCAAACAGCTCTGGTCAGACCAGCCTTTGTGTTCAGAAGAGCATGATGCAGTTTTAACAAAAGCTAATGACTGCCTTTCCCAGTGGATGTAAACACAGGCCTCTACAATATGCCAGTCTTGTGAAAAATGCTAAAAGTATTTAAAAAAAGTCTGATTTTGTTTTCCTATTGCTCATGAAGATGCAATTATTATTCATGCTAGAATTGTTTATTTTAAGATAAGTCTTGGATCAGTTAGACCCAAATGTTATTAAGGCTCAGAATAGCTGAGAGAGAAATCAAAGTATGAATCCCATTCAGTATTTTTCACTATCATGCATTTCACTTCCATAACAATGAAATCTTACCAACTGGTATTCTAGGGAAGTCTCCATCTAGCATTCTCTTGTTTAAAGACTAGGCTGTATTTTTTTGTAGGTAAAATACGCAGGAAAAGACAAGTCTTTCTTCACACCACCTCCACGGAGGTGGTGGTGTCATGACAACCATCATAGGCATAACTTCTGTGTCCTGTAGCTGTGCCCTGGAGCCCATCCAGCTGTACCCTGACTGGCTTTCCCAGCTGGACCAGTTCCCAAATCCATTTGCTGGCTGGTTCCTGAGGTGCCACTGGCGCCGCATGGTAACTGCAACGCAGCAGATCTCAGCACAAGACCTTGTGCCTGGGGAAAAGGACTTTATTTTCACCAGAACTGATTTTTGGCCGTCTGCTTTCACACTCTCACACCTGCACACTCACATTCACGAGCAACGGAAGTGTTGTCTAGATTGTGGGTGATCAGGAGGGGAAGGACACCTGCTGACAGATCCTCCCAGCAGGTCCTCCTCACATCTCCTGGGGCTCCGGCTAGTGGAGTGACCATGTCTGTGCTGGTTTGGGGTGTGCCATGTCATCCCTTCTGGTATGTCAGCCTGCTGGCTGATTTATCAATGATTTATCTCTCAGCCTTGTCACACCTCTGTTCTTGCTCACTGTCCTTTGTCTCCCCACAGGGTTGTGAGGGACAGGACACAGATGTGCTCCTGGATGGCTGCTCAGTTCTGTGCCCCCAGCACATGCCACTCAGGAGTCCTCCTTCCACCAGTTCTTCTGTCACTTCTACACCCACATCCCACCCATTCTCCATTTGTGCCATGTTTATCAATTCTCTTCCAATTCCCCTCAGGGTTGTTTTTTCCCCCTCATAATTAATTGTTACTCATTGGTATCAGGGGGCTTAGCCCTGTGCTGCCCTGTGGGCAGGTGAGTGCTGCAGGAACCATCTGACCATCTTTGGGTGGACTCAAGAGTGGATTTGCTCCTTTGAGTGTTGTAGCAGGTCTGCACTGTCAAAGGGGGAAACCTGGATACAGTAAAGTCAATTAAAAGTCACAGTGGTGGTGTCAGTAGAGCCTGTGCTTTTTCAGAGATGTAGGATCATTAGACTGATCTGTTACAGAAACATTTTATTTCCTTTATAATCTGATTTTTTGTGATTGCATTAAGATAAAATCCTAGCCCTAAGAAGGATATGATTCTGTTAACTGAAAACTACACTGTAATAGCCAGTATTTCATTTATGACTTCTTGTATAGGTTGGAAACATCAGAAAGTGATGCAAGTTTGATATTAACAGAGTGAACTACCTGAGTGATGACACTGTGGAAAATAAAACAATTGTGAGAATGAAAAATTCTTTACTCAGATGCTGTTTTCAATGCAGAAATTACATTTTGTCATGTTCAAGCTAATTTTGTCTCCCTCCTCTTAATGTCTTAAAAGGACATAACAGACAGTATGTATGTGTCTTTAACAGGAACCAGTGATCCGTATGTCAAGTTCAAACTTGGAGGAAAAGAAGTCTTCAGAAGTAAAACAATACACAAGAACCTCAATCCTGTGTGGGAAGAAAAGGCTTGCCTTCTTATAGATAACCTAAGAGAACCATTGTATATAAAGGTGAGACACTTAATCTGACGTTTACTTAATCTGTTGAATTACAACAAAAAGCTCACTTTGTATTTTGTAATTTTTTTGTACTGAAAAAGTTACTCTGCAATAATACATTACTACAGACTGTTTGGAGATGACAGTTATTTAAATCACATCTGTGTAACGATGATGTAAGCATTTCCAAAAAAAAAAAAAGAGATAAATACTGGCAGTTTTGTTTATTTCAGCCCATGATTGTTTTATAGTTATTCACCGTGATCTTAGGAAACAGAAAAATAAACTGTGTTTCATGATAATGACATGCCTTCTATTTATCATTGCTTAGTTCTGATATAAAGCATAATCTTATCCCATTAAAAGCAATACTTTCTGAGATCAATTTCAGAATTTAACAAGGTGAGCCCCTGCTTCCCATAGGTTTTGGTGGTATTTTTACCAACATTGAAGACCTTCAGCCTGTCACATCTCAATTAGAGATTTGTATTATCAACTGTTCACAGTCTCACTCTCACTTAGAGCTGAAGGTATAACCCGGTCCTCAGAAATTGTCATGACATTGTTTGCCAAGAAAATTTACTTTACCTAGAGAACTGATTTTGATAATTGACATTGTCCCATTTTTTTTCAGTAATTCTTTTATCACAAGTTTTCTTTGTTACCACCCACCTTACTTTGTTTATTTCCCTGCAAAAGCTGTTCCAAATTTATTTGTTATTCTTCCTTCTGACTTAGGAAGGCAATAATCCATCCCAGGGCATTGATACCATCCCACATGCTGGGCACAGATCAGTGTTGGATGCCAGGAAGTTTGTCCAGGTGCTTTCTATTTTAGGTAGCAGGTTATCAGGCTGGGTCTTCATGGTAGGGTACTGAATGTCACAGTTTCCTTACACATCTGCATTAAGCTTTTGTCTTAGATTATAATATTTCTAAATCCTAGAAACGTACACAATCTTCAAGGCCTACAATTTTATAATTTCTAATGGCAAGGAAAGAGTTGTAATAACCCACTTTTCACAATCATATCGTGTCCTTCTGCCTGTAATTTGCAAAATTGATGAAGGCACAAATTAATGTATAGCAAATTGGTGGCTTTGCTTAACTTCAGTTATTCTTTTGGTCTTCTTCTTTTAGTGCCTCTGCTTGTAAAAATGCTTCTCTTGGTTTTATAAAATCTATGTTGTTCACAGAGGCAGTCTAGTAATAGGATTCCCCCACACCTGTAAATTCTTCATAGTGACTTTTATTTATATATAAGGAGTTTCAAACTTGATTTTGTGGCCAGAAAGCTTCAGGCTACTTTCTGATAGTCTTGGTTTAACATGTGGGAAACGTGTCTATCTCTGGAAAACGAGTTTCAAGAACCATTCATAAAGCAAGAAAATCTATTAAAAAAAAAAATAAATCCAATACCAAAAAATGCTTTTATCTCATCTGAATCTCAGGTCTTTGACTATGACTTTGGACTTCAAGATGACTTTATTGGTTCAGCATTTTTGGATCTCACTTCATTGGAAGTAAACAGGTACATCCTACAGAGTATTTCTTTATGGTTTATGCTCATACTATTTTTGTGGAATTGCAAATAAAACATGAAGCTTGAAAAGAATGATATAAACCTACACCACATAAATATAGCTGAGATAAAACACTGGTGTTTACGGAATTGCTGTAATATGAAAGTTAATAGTTTATTAACTGATCATTCACCACATATTTTACACTGTCTTCAGAGAGGTTTGTTTTATAACCACTTTAATCTTGCTTTTGTATTATCTTAATTAACAGCATTACCACCTACTGTTTAACTTTATTTTTTCTGGTTTTTAATCCATTAATTTTACAGTCCAGATTTAGTTACTTCAAGTGCTTAACATGGAGAAGTGGTTTTTACTATTTATTGGTGAGTGTTTATGCTGCAATATTTATATGCAGAAATGTGGTGACTTTGTGACACCATTTTCGAGTAGTTTCATATAAATTCAGGTGCCTTTTTTGTTATTCAGAAGTTTCATTATCTGAGAGCCTGACATCAAAATAAATGCATATATTTTTGTTTCCTAGGCAAACAGATGTTACTTTGAGTCTGAAGGATCCCCATTACCCTGACCATGACCTGGGAAGCATATTGTTGTCAGTTCTGTTGGCTCCTAGAGAAGAACAGCAAGAAGCGGTAATTTTAAGTATCTTAACACCTGTCATCACTCACTCTTGTGATTGTCCTGCGATGGAAGGACTTAAAGCACAAGAGTAAACCTCATTTTCTGGAATGAATTTTAAATTTTCAAGTTTTTAAAGTAGTGCTGAGCAGTGTTCCTTGGTGTAATACATCACACTTCACCTGAATTGGGTCCTCCCTCAGAAGGTACCGAGGGATGCTGATGGAAGAGGGTGTTCAGCAGTTTCAGATACAGTCACTTGCAGGTGAATGGTGCTGATTAATATGCAAAAACATTGATAAGCTACTGGTGAAGAATTTTGTACCTAGTGCTGCCATCTCTAGATAAGAACATTCAAATACCATTCCATACTGAAAATAAATTAAGGAAAGGTAACATTGCTGCCTTTTGGCATCCACTGGTGAGACACTACGTGATGCTTTTCAATTTCATGACCAGAATTCACTTACAAAGACGTGTGGTTTTCTAGGTTTATTGCAATTCCTGCATCCATCTCAGTTTTCTGAGCTGCTTAGTTCTAAGTGAAAACAGGTTTCAATTTTTACAGATCCTCTTGGTTTTGTCAATTTCTGTCTCTAGCTGGATGTATTTTATGAGCCTTTTTCATCTGACTTTTGACTTGAGCATTGCACTACACCTGGAGCAGAAATAAGAGAGATGACAGCTTGCTCAGAGGTTGTAAAATAATGTGCCTATAGAGAGGACAATAAAAAAAGTATTAATCTGATGGAATTTTCCATGGGTATGGTCAACTATATGTTTTTTTGCAAGAGCATCTGTGTTTCTGTGTGGTGTGTTGAGACACATCATCCTGTTACAGACCTGAGGAATATTGGTGGGTTGCAATACTGTACTTTCCCTCCTTTTCTCCTAAATATTATTTAATAGTGTAGTAAGTAAATTATTGGAACTAGGTGTCTGGTGTTCAATATGACAGAGATGCAGAGTTTTGAAAATGGGCTTCTTGCCTGTCAATTTTCCTCGTGACCTTCTGTTAGGATTTAACAAAAATAATGGTAAACAGTAATAATGTGCAGGAAGTTCACATAAACAGTGTATTTTTCTTTCTTTTAGCAACACGTTTGTCCAGGCAACTCAGAATTCTGCTTTGCAAATTTACACCACAAAAAAAGTATTTGACACATAAATTGAAAAAATAAATAAATAATTTCATTCAGTTTTTTTGTGTGTGTTCAGTTGGGTAAGACCAACATTTCTGAGCCAGCTGGGAATAGCCCAGTGGATTTAGTGGATTTAGAATGATCCTGCCATAATCCTAAATCATCCAGCACAGAAATAATAAGTTTTTAATTGGGAAACCATTATGCAGACAGCACGTTAGATTCAAAAACTGCTCCAGAAAATCACGGGTGAGAAAGTGAAATCAAGACACAACAGTGTAGTGCATGTCTCTCATATGGGCATTGTCCCATATTTAAAAAAAAAAAAAAAAAAAAAAAATTACAATAAAACTGTGGAAAAGGGCACAACATACATCAAAGAAAATGGTATTTGCATACTCCAGGAAGTAAAAAACAATAATTTGCAGAATCTGTTCAAGGGACAACCAGTTGCAGTGACCAGAGTACAATCTTGTAGTGACAGGATGAGGAGTAATGGTTCTATACTGAAAAGGGTAAATTTAGATGATATATTAGGAAGAAATTCTTTGCTGTGAGGGTGGGGAGAGCCTGGCCCAGGTTGCCCAGGGAAGCTGTGGCTGCCCCATCCCTGGCAGTGTTGAAGGGCAGGTTGGATGGGGCTTGGAGCAGCCTGGGCTGGTGGGAGGTGTCCCTGCCATGCAGGGAGGTTGGATCTAGATCATCTTTAAGGTTCCTTCCAACCCAAACCAGCTGGTGATTCTATGAATTCACAACTGAACATCACAACTAATGGGAGCACCACAGATGTGCTGAGGAGCAACATTTTCATACCCAGCTGACTGGTTTTAATAGGAGGAAGAATTGGGTTTGTGCTATTATACATTTCATTATTAGCTTTCTATTTAGTAAGTAAAACCTTTTACTGTAGCTCAAGTGACCTGTTTTCCTTCCCATTTAACCTCTTACATGGGACTTCATTCTGAAAATGCTCAAAGTTCAGATTAAAATTCTGATTCCCAATCTGAAGCTTTATATGTGTTACTAGAAACCAGTCCTCCAAAGATACTGATCTCTGAGAGGTTCTGACAAAGCTACAGTAACATCAGAGGATTTGTGTCATAAGGCAGGGAAGATCACCTACAAAATTGATATTGAATTGCTATATATGAATGTGCTAGGGGTTTAATAATTCAAGGCACAATTATTTTTAATTTAGTTACCACATGTAATTATTTATTTACTTATCAGATTTTATTTACTCTCTAATGAGTAGATATATTACAAAATATATTGCTCCAATTAAACTATCAGCCTTGGTTATTTTTTAAAGGTCTTGTAATAATGAAGATAATTTTTATTGAATTTAGAATGGTTGACTTAAATAAATTTTCAAGCCTTATGCTAGAGGATCAAGGTTGATTCTTGTCTGCTCTGGAAATGTGCACCCTACAATATATTAATTAAAGCAACTCCTACATTCCCAATCTCAGTAGCTGTTTGAATGATGCCTCTTTC
>NW_009952686.1:750435-757447 GCF_000747805.2 Chaetura pelagica | reverse complement strand
TCTTTCCCTTCTACCTCAATATCTCTATGTAGTTAATAATTCAAATGCTATAATTGAAATATTTAGATAAAAAAAACCCAAAACAAACAACCTGTGAGCACATTTAAATATGCTTTTGTAACTGCTGCATAGAAGACACAGAGGTCTCTTCATGTCACATGCATTTTTTTCTCTAAGTCATTGCAAATTTTCTTTAAATCTTGTTGGTTTTGTATCCCTGTATGGCCCCTACATTTAAAAATATTTCTTATTCTGAATAAATCTTGATTTGTTCAAGTGATAACTCTAAATTGTTTGCACAAACTGTCACATGTAAATGGTGTCAAATGGTTAAATCATGTGAAGCTGAAGAATTCAGAAATTAACTACTAGCTGCTAAAATTTCTGGTGTTTTAATTCCGTGTGTGTGAAGTGAGAGTGTTTATTAAAACTACTGGGCAAATAAAAAAAAAGGAATAGCTTCCCCAAAAGATGCATAAGGTTTCCCACGTGGCCATGGAAGCAGCACTGTGCCTGATTCTGTCCTTTGGGCAGCTCTGCAGTCCTAATTCAAACCCAGCCCTGTTGGTCAGGTACCATTTGGTGACTTTTCCATGTGGATGAGTTGTTCTGAGGAGCTGGAGCAGCTGAGGGTGCTTGGGAGGCCATGAACTGATGTGCAGACAAAGGGAGATTCTTTTGACAAGGCATTTGTGTGGCTGGATCAAAATCCTGCAGCTGGATATTGCAGGAGGGATGTTACATCCTTTTGGTAAGAAATACTGACACTGTTCTCACCTGTACTAACAGGGTAAGATTGAATTTTGAAGTTAAATGGTCCAAAGTTGGGTGCCTTGCTGTATGTGGCCACCTTGCTGTGCAAGAGGCATTATTTCAAGTGCTTTCAAAAATCTACAGCTTGAAAGAGTAGTAGTTTATATTGTTTGGGTGGAGCTATTGTTTCTGAACTCTTGAGGTGTGCAAAGAAATGAGGGAGAGGTTTGGTACACACAAAAGCATCTTCTTCCTAATCTGTCTGGAAGAAACCCTGATTAAATGGAGATTTTCAGTGTGCTGACTGATGAGATGTTCTTTAGAATCAGGAGCTGGAAGGTCCCCCTTCCTAAGGTCAACACAGATTACGCTTTTGAATGGAAAATACCAATTAAGAATATTAGCATATGCATATGTTTGTGTAACTGTATGTAAAATGGTATTACAGACTAGGAGAGCATTTATCTGATGGCTTGTGGGGACAGTGCTTAAGCAGTTTAGTTTGTGTGTTTCTGGTAGAAGAATATTGGATGTGGTTTCAATTACAGGAGATTCAGGATGCTGGTTTCACAAATGGGAACATGCCATTTTGACTTTTGTAGTGTGTTTTATTGGGAAAAATGCAGTGGTAGCCTGCAGTTATCCTCAAATATTAATGGAAGAGTGTGGGCAGGTAAACAAACAAACATTTTTAGCAGAGCTGGTGTCTAAGTATCTTCGCTTTTTGGAGCCCAGTTCTTGTTCTACAGGCATAAAAATGTGAACTTTTGAGGCAATAATCTTGTTATACCTCACACAAACTATGCACAAGAGTAGAAGTCCTATTCTTTTGTGTTTTGATAAATGAAAACAATCTGATTTGTTCTGATTTTTTTGAACAATCATAAATCGTGAGTCAAAATTGCTGAATTAATTATTGTTACGCAACCATAAAAATGTCTTTATTATTCATTAAAAGTACAATGTTTTCCCAGCCTAACACAAATAAGTTGCAGTAGCACTAGTTCCAATAATTCATTTGCATTTGCCCTGTGCTGTTAACAGTACTTGTCCTTTAGATTAACGCAGCATTTTTATTATTTTGCTTTGAGAAGACAGAGAGCCTAGATAATTAGTGCAAACAAGAGACTTGAAACAAAGAAGGAGGGGAAAAAATATGCATATATAAAAATGTTACAACCCGTGAGCTCAAAAAGAAAAAATAAATTATTATTTTTAACTCTTAAAAAAAAAAAAACAAACATATTTATGATGCACACTCTGTATTTTTAATTAATTTCTCCTTTTGATGACCAGCTTAAAGGAAGTCAGGACTAGCAATGCTTTGTTCAGTGTCTCAGACCTGCTCCAGTGACTCGTGTCATGTCCCTCTTTTAATTCAGACAGTATCCTGTGGGTATTTCCCTGTGGATACCTGTGGTGCTCTGCATGCCCCTCTGTGCCACCTGTGGTTGCATGCCTTGCCAACTGGACATGGTGCACGTTGTGCCTGCAGCCTCAGTGTCTGGTGCTGTGGTGCATGTGAGTTTTCCTGGCTCTTTCCCGAGCAGGTTTCCACGTGCAGGGCTGGACCCTGGAGACCTTGCAGAGTGGCTGTGAGCTGGACAGAGCTGCAGGGTCTCCCACTTCCTTCTCTACAACAGGCCTTTTCCAACCTGGGTCTGACAGGCAGCTCTTGGCTACTGGAGATTCAGAAATTTGGTATCTTGCTGAGAGGTGTTGCCTTGGGGCCAGTAGGGGCTGGGGACTGCTGATCCACCACAGCCTTAGTGGTGTGAAAAGTGGAAAATGGAACAGCAAATGAAAACAGAAAACGGAAATCAGGAAACATATGAGTGCTACTTGGATGCTGTCATTAAACAAGAATGATACAGCATTATTTTTTCCTTAAATAATTCATCCAAAGTGATGCTTCATGTGAAAATATTAACAACATCAATATGCTGTCAGTTTGCTTGTTGTCTTAAATCATATAATGTGATGTTTTAATTTATTATTATTATTATTATTACTATTATTTGTCAGGGGGCTAGCAACAGCTTAGGGAAAGAAGAAAGACAGAGATGGGCTCAGGGCATGAAATATTTTCAGTGACATAAATCCACGTAGCTTGTCCATCATTTTCTGTCATATCCTATAGATTTGTTTTATTGGCTTCTAAGGGTGGTTGTGATTCCTTCTGCTTCTCCTGCTACAGCTGGTGCTGATGCTGATGCACAAGTACAATCATAAGTTTCTCCAGCTACTACTCAAACTGAACTCCTGGCAGTTGAAGTCATATTTAATGCATCATCAATTCAGCTGCTGGACAGTATTTTCTCTTTGCCCACAGCCTGGTCTGAAGTCCAGTTTGTGCTCTGACTTGTAGCTGTATGGGATTCAGCAGCCACGGGGTAGCTGTTCTATGTTGAAAGAACTCAGAGGTCTTCTCCAGGGCCTGCTGCAGCCATCAAACTGCATAATTCTTATGTGCCTCTCTTATAAAAAATAAGTTAAATTGCTCTCTCCAGCTTTAAAAAGCATTTAGTGTCTTAAGTATATTTTCCGAAGCCACAGTGCTACAATTATAATTAACACAGAGGCTTTATGTTTTAATTGCTTATAGCAACTTAAAAATTCCCCTCAGCAGCTAGTGTTTCCTATCCCAGAAAAACAGTGTCCATTTGAGAAGTTTCTGGGTATTTCAAAAGCATAAAACCAATGTGTTCGGTCCTATTGTTGTTTTTCCCCATCTAGAACTTCTGCTTCTTAGCAAGGAAAATATTTGCATTTCAGAATTTATTTCCATTAACTGAAAAACAAATGTATTTTTGCAACAGTTAATAAAAAAAAATAAATAAAAATTATTGTTTTGCATGACATGACATAAAGTTCCAGTAGGAATTACTGGCCTTGGATTTATCCTAGCTCAGTGTCAACAATCTGCTAAACATTTGTACAAAAGAATTTCTCTGTGTTTCCACAGACAAAACTGCTTTAAGCAACAGTTGTGTTTGGAGATTAATTGTCCACATCTGTCCTGACCAGTATATCTCTTTTATTTAATGATGAGGAATCTGAGTCTGTGGACACTTTGCCTCCCAGCTTGTCTGAGCATTGATTCTCTCTTAGCAGTGCCAAGGTTTTACAGATTGTTTAGGTAATGGGTTAGCCCTACTTGCCCTTTGGGGTTTTTAAAGTGTTAAGGTATGAGTTTTTTTCCTACCCCATGTACACAGTGATCAAACAAAAGAGCTATTTTTACTGCTGTGAAACTAATTAGCAGTGGTAGCATTGAGGATTTTGTTATAGATGCTTGTTGTCCAAGGAGCCTCGTGCAGGATTTCTCCTGTGTGGCTACACCTGTGAGCTGAACAGTTCTGAAAAACCAGAGAACATCAGTAAAAAAAAAAAATCAATTGCCATTCAATTCTCAGCCAAATCTGAATCACTATCAGTACTGGCACATTCATTTTTTAATTTATTTTTTTTTTTTCATTTGCTTATCTAATTGTTTTTCTCCCCCACTTTTTCTTTCTTTTTCTTTCTCCTGGAATGATTTCACATCATGCATTCTCTCTGGAAATCAGGTGTTTCTGGCACCCAGAAAAGTGTGCCTGGTGGTCTGGGCTTGTTTCACCCTCCTGTAGCTCTTGCTGGAGTGTTTGTGTGGCTGCTTCAGTCTCAGTGGTGGTTAAATGTGGGATGTCCTGTTGGAGACAGTTGGCCTCCTTTTCTGTATTGCAGAGACAAGGTAACTAAAATGCTCTATTTCATTTTCAGACCATGCTAATGAGGAAGAGTTGGAAAAGATCAAGTAAGGTAACTTTTAGCATGTGGTCTTTATTATTATTATTATTATTATTGGGGTTTTTTTGAGGAATTATGATCTCTTAACCAAACATGCCATCTAGGACTGGAAAACTGTGGCACAGGATTCGTTCTCCTTCAAGTTGTGTTGTAATGGCTTGGTGTTGTGTTTCATCAAATCAAAATCATTAAACAGCTGAGCTTTTAATGTCACCATCAAACCCCTCAACTTTGTTATAGCATTATAGTCTATCTTGAAGCCATCTAGTAACTCCATGTAAGTGGTAAACATGTCCTGATTATTTTTTTAAAAAGCCTTTCTTTTCTTATGTATAAACAACTTCCTGAAAGCTTACTTGTTGACAGAGATGTCATGCTGAAGGGTAACTAACTTTCATTTTCCTATTACTTACGACTCTTACCAGTTGGAGGTTTTTGTGTGGTAGTTCAAGGAGTCATTCTCCATCTCCACTTCCTACAGCTCTTCAGATGCCTCTTCAGGAAAACTTAGTGTCTGGCTTTTCTCCTCTTAGGATTCATGTGAGCTGTGAAAAAGTAGCAGCGTCTGCTCTTTTCCACTGGGGAAGGAGCAGGGGTTTTACTGCAGGAGAACACAATTCATTTTTCCTGTATGTGTCTCCAAAAAGATAAAGAAAATATGTGTAGCTTCTCAGCAGTTTTCTGGAAACCTTCAGCTCATGCTGCCATAGAGCTTTCAAGCTTTATGCCTTCTTATTATTTGCAGAACTACAAAGAGCATTAACATTTCTCAAAGTCTTGAGGTGGTTTGGTAGATGTGTGGGGGTTTTTTTGAGATGCTATTGTGTGAAGGTGACAAAGTGAGAAAAATGAAATAGCTACATGGGGTGATTTCACTTACGTTGTAAAGTAGTTTACTCTTCTGGCATATTGATGCACAAATTTAAGCAGAAGTTTGTCAACAGACAGTGTTGTGTATAGTGCTCTCTGACAAATATTTGTACAGGTTTTTTAAACTTAAAAAAAAATGTTCATACCTTCTGGGTTATGCATGGATTTCCACATTGTTTGCTTCTGTGATCATTCACTCAACCTCTGTTGCCAAACCTGTGACTCAAAGACACTTGGCGAAGAGATGATGGGTAGTATTTTGATTCTCACCTAGTTAATTCAGCTTTTCCTGAAAATTCTAAGGTGCTCAACCTTCTGGAGAGTCACTGAGGAGCTGTGAGGAAGATGAAGGACTGTTTTGGTTTTTTGTCCTTAATACTATTAGGTAACAGAGAAAGTGCCACAATAGAGATCCTTCTTCTTCAGGAAGTGTTTGTCTTACACTCCTGAAAGTCCTCATATGCTTGCAAGTAATTCCTCTGGCCAGTTCTGAGCATTTGCTTCACACACTGCTCTCCCTGTGCACCCCGAAGTTGAAGTCAAGGTCTCCTGAGAGCCTCAGGTCAGTGCAGCTGTGCATTTTGTCTGTTTTCCCTGCAAGCCAGTGTTTCCAAACACACTGGAGGTGTAAAACACTTGTGAGTGGCATTGCAAAAATGCAACACCAGCTTTGCTTTTGTTCTTAAGGTTTTTTCACTTCTTACTGTTGTTCATTTTTTGTTGGTTTTGTTGTTGGTTTTTTCCTTTTTTTGTTTGTTTGTTTTTTTACTTTTCTCTACCAAGTTTGCTTTATTCCAAACGTAATTTTGAGCAAAAGTCATGGGAGATCAATCACTCCCTACACTGTCTAAGCCAGAGGGAATAATAATCTTGCACTGAACCTGACAAAAATTAAATTCAAACCATTTTGAAATCAGGGCATTTGTACATTCTGTGAAAAGCAAAGTCAAATTTCCCAAAGGAGCCTCCCAGTGGGCTATTTAGAAAAAATAAAACCACAACAAAAACAAACAAACATCAAGCTCTTTATTTATTTTAAAAAAATATAGTAGGAAGTTAAAATTTGCTCTCAATTTCAAAAGGATTGTTCAATTTCATCCACCACAAGAGTGATGTTGCATGAAAGCAGGATTATGACTTAGCAAGGTGGGCTGTTTGCTGTCTGGTGTCAGAGGAAGCTGCTCCATTTCTACCACTACAGTTGTACTGAGATTCAAGCAAAGGTGGCAGTGGATTATCCAGTATTTCATGCACTTTCTTGTGATCCAGCTGTTTGTTCATTAACCTTAATTTGCCCGTGGCTCAGGTCCTGTGGTTTAGAGTTCAAGTTCTCCCATATTCTGTGGGTTAGCTGACAATTGCCAGAGCAAAAAGAGAGTGCTTGTAGGATCTGAGTAATCAGACATCTATTTAAACTAACCATGGAATTTTTTTTGGCTTAGTTTCTCTTTTTAAAAAGCTGTTTGAAACGTTTTGACCACTGCAAAATGTCTTTGCTCACTGTGTATGGATCCGACATGTTCTGTTTCCGTGGTTCTCCACATCCACCTCGTTTTTCCCTTAGGGCAGATTTTTCTTTTGGCATTAATACTCCTGCTGA
>NW_009952686.1:736626-750380 GCF_000747805.2 Chaetura pelagica | reverse complement strand
GAAGTTGCAGACTTTTATGGTGAGCTCCTTCTTTGGACTGAAGGAAACAAACTTCCTGCTTCTCTCTTGCTTTCTAAACCTCCTGGATACCAGATCTAACCTGGTGAAACAGTTTTTGTGCTCTAGGTATAAAAGGAGCACAGAAAAGCCCAAACTGGCAAGAAGAGGTAATTTATTCCTAGTAGTCAGCACCGCTCTGATGGTGAGAAGAAGGGTGCTAATTGCTGAGGTGATTTGCACCACAGAATCCTTGAGGTGCAGGAGATCCGTTGCTATTTCCAGCGTGAGCCAGGGCAGGTGAATTGGGAAGGGTGGTTTTCTCCTTTTTATCTCTCATGATGAAAACAAGGAAAACAAAAAAAAAGAAACACTTCTGACTCTTGCTGAACCTCTGCAGCACAGAGGGCCTAATGAATAGCTGGGGAAAGGGAGTGGGAAGGCAGCCTATTAAAATGTTGGCGGCATAAAATTGAGTTAGAAACGTGCATATTGTTATCACTTCTGTGGTGTTTAGTGCAGTGCTGTCAAAAATAATAGCAAAAGAAAAGCTTAACATTTTCTTAAGCACTGTTGAGCCTAACTCTTACAACAGAGAGAAGCACAGTGTTTAAAAGCAGTATTATTTCTTCTGAAATAAAAAAAGGTATTTTTAAGGAATTGCTTCCTCATTGTTCTCTTGGTTTCCAATGATGAAATGTCATTACTTTTGCCATGTCTTTATTACCAGAATTTTAAAAAGATAAAACCTTTCTGCATCTAAGACTTTTAAGGCAAAGGGCGTTTAACTTTAAAATCAAAAGCATAAATACTAAACTTGGGGTCAACTAGGCTGTAATTATGAATCAGTAGTCATTTAACAAACATATAGACTAATGTATTTTCCAGCCAAAATAAAACCTTTCCCTTGATTATATTTGGAAATGGTAAAGAGAACAGCCTGCATGGTTTGGTTGGGTTTTTTTGGTTTGGTTCGGTTTTTGGTTAACTTGTGGTTTTACTGAAAAATATCAGGGATTTTATGGTCTTCACCTCCTTCTGGTAAATGTCATTGCAAATGGTCCCCCAGAAAATATTAAACAGTTTTTATATTAAAAAAAATTGAACTTTTTTGAGCATTTTATTTTGAGCAGGCAGACTTTTCTGCTAATAATCTGAAGATACCAGTGAATATTCTATGAAAAATCACCTGTTCCCTCTATTTCTGTAGAATTTGCTGTATGATTTCAGGAGGTTCCTTCAGGAAAGCGTGAGGTGGTGGGTGCAGGTTGGTGCTATTTGCTTGCAGGGTAAAGCACACACAGCTTGCTTTGGAAGATTTATCCTGGCTGTGCTGAGTGGGAGAGATGGGAAAAAAAAGCAGGAGACAAGGAATTTGGGAAGGTAAGAGGAATGTTTCTGGAAGACAAGGTGAATGGCAGGGCAGGTGTGGACTGATCCTGACTCTCCAGGATTTCAAGTATCTGGGATATTTAAAAATAGGCCTGTGTGCAAGGTAGGTGCAAATAAGACAGAAAATAGGTATTACAGCCTGAAAAGTTGTCTTCCCACCCTGCAGTGAGAACAGTGAGAGCTAAACTGTGTCTGACACATGTTTGTTTAATCTGTCCTTAAAAATCTGCAGTGATGGATATTCTACAACCTCCCTAGAGAACTGGTTCCAGTGCTTAACTATCATTTCCATTAAAGGCTGTTTTTTTTTTCCTAGTGTCTAACAATATGTCCCTTGGTGCAAATTAGGCTTATCTCTTCCCACAACACAGATGGACATGTTTTATCACCATGATTTGGGCACAATTTATATACACATTTTAGAGTGAGTCTGAAAAAAATAGCCCATTGAAATATATATATATAAAAAATTAATGTAGGGGATAGTTTCAGGATGCTCAAATAATCTGAATAAGGGTCTGCTCTTCTCCTTTTGACCTTCATGGAAGAATTACAATTAAACTGAGTTAAAATATGATCAAACCCCACATTAGACTTCCTACATTAGTGGCAGATTAAAAGGAAACAAAACACAACAACAACAAATGACACCAGAAAAACCTTTTGAATGTTTTAATTTAAGGATAAACAGAGGAACAAATGGTTTGGCATCTTTGGCCAAACACAGTAAGGAAAAAGGTATCCAATAATTATCTGCTATGTTCTAACAAGTCAGTAAAATCTGCAGGAGAAGATGAGGTGTCACCTTCTCTTATACCTTCTTTTCTGTTTCCTGTTATCACTGGTAAGTTTTGAACTGGGAGTTTTAGAATGCACTCAAATGTAATAATACTTCTAATTTATGTAATTAATAAGTGATGAGCTGTTCCAATGTGACTTGGATCAACTAGAACCAAAGGTCCATTCTTCCCAGAAATGAAGATAAATTCATCTGGGCTGCAACAGGTTATGTAGGAACTAAGAATAAAAACATACTATCATCCCAAAGACATAACTGAGGAGCAACTTGTGAATAATTGCAAATGGTGAATAAAAGAGTGTATTTACTGCCTAAGGCAAGTGAATTGAAGTAATTTTTAATTTGCATTTAGATAGCAATTTTTGCTTTAATTCAGCATTGGAAATTTCTGCATATACTTTTAAAAGGAAAAACAAATTCATGAACATTTAAATAAAAATGAACCAACTAATGACTTTTTAAAAATTATTTTGGGAGCTTTTAAAAAATGTGTGTGTTTCAGTTGCAGAAACTGAAATACCAAAAGCTAAGGCCTTGTTAACTGGTTCTGTTATGCCCAACTGAAAGTATTTAGTTTGTGTGATTCAAGATTTGTCTTTTCCTGATATCACAAGCCTTATGAAGCCCTTTTATTCTGTTTTTAAATGGAAGCAAATGCTTATCCACTGGAATGAGATGCCTCTTGAGTAGGCACTAAAACTGAGAATAACAAGTCATGGTCTAAGAGTTCCAAAGACTAGGAGAATTCTGCATAGAGTTGTATGATATTTCTTAATTGAAGAAATTTGCAATCCGTTCAATCTTTCAACAAGCCACTTTCAACCAAAACTGTGGAATTTCAGGGTAGAAGGTAGAAGAATTATTTGGTTTGGGCTTTTGGAGAAGAATCTTATAAATGAGAAAATACTTGGCCTTTGTAAGCCATAGGGTTCTAGGTGTCAGTTTATCAGCTCTAAATGGTGCTTGATGGAAAGCTACTAAATAATGGAAAAGAAGTAAAAAAATGTCAGAATAGATACAGCTCCCTGTTAGACATCTGATTATAAAAATTATGCAAATATTTGGTGAGGCTTGTATTTGCATTGCTCCCATCTGAGTGGTAGCAGCTGATGTGGTTCCCAGTCGGAACAGCAGAGCAGCATTTCCATGGGGGCTTTTGGGGATCAGTCTTGCAATTCCGAGAGCACAAGGAGTTTCCATCAAGTCTCAGTGGGCACTGTCCTTCTGTGTGTCACACTCAGTGTTGAGACCGTGGTGACACTGGTCATCCTGGGGACCTGTTGACCTTCACGTGTTGTAGCCTCAATTTCCAGGTGAGGTTGGTGGGAGGGGGACAAGGGTTCAGGTTAAGGTTGCACTGGTGCAGCCTCTCTGACAGCTCCTGGGGACACAGACAGGGTTGTCTTGTATAAATATTCCATTTTCCCACAAAAAAAGCAAATAATTGAGCATGCTTAATAGGGTCTCAGTCTTCATTATATTACACCTGTGCAAGTGCCTTTAAGCAGAATGCACAGTTGTTTAATGTAGCAAACCACAGAAATCCACACAATGCGGCAGAATTACCTGTTCTTACTACAAATATTGCAGTGTCACTACAAGATTGCTGCTACAGCCACAATAGTGAGTTGTTAAAAGGGAATATCCTAAACCAACTTTAACGTGGCAGTCATATTGAAAACACACAGGGTACAGAGAAGTGTATATTTCTCAACCACATAAATTTAGATTTAGGTTCACCAAGAATTAAAATACCCTGAAATGCAAATCTAGTTGATAATAAGCTCACGTAAATGTTCTTTAATATTGCAGTAATTATCACTAGTAGTCCATTTATAAAAGTTGCATTGTCTCACCACCCTAACACTAGAAAGGAATTGTCATGATCCCCTTGAAGGCATTTTTGTAGTTCAGTGTCTACATGCTGATGACTTCTGCAAGGCACTATGATTTGTGTAGTTTCTAAAAGGGGAAAAGCATCATGAATCCATGTGGCAGTGCCTTGTCTATCCCTTTTTAAAGTATGACTTCCTTGATTTTTTCATCGAGTGGAAAAGAGATGTAGAAATGGCAGCTGTATTAATCATTATTTTAAATCTTTTCATCCAAGCCATGCAAGCATCCAAGAAATCTAGAGAGAAGAATTCTGTTTTCTTGAGTTTGCAGCAGTCATTTAAAATCCTGGCTTTGCTTCACTCAGCCTTCTGCACTCTATCCAGCAGTCAAGAAGAGAATCATACTTTCCTGCTTTCTTTCATTACTTTCATGACTGGTATTTAATTTAAAGGTTCCAAACCAAAGTAATTATTTGGATAGAGATGCCTTTGCAGGACACAGGCAGCTTTGACATGAAAAAGTCTAAAAAGTCTCATCAAGAGTCTAATTTCCTTTTGGGAAAAGAAAGTTTCATTTTTTAAATATTTTTTATTCCTTTTACTTTTGGTTTAGAACATGGCAGGGGGCAGTCTCCATGCTTCCTTATAAATGCACAATAATATGAACAATAGTTCTATGTTAATGACAATTAGTTGTAGAGATGTCGACCTTGCTTCTTTCCAGATTGTGGCAATGTGGCCAGTTTCAGATGGAACATGATGAAACATGTAACTCTCCACCACTTCCCAAAGAAATTAGAAGCTGTGCAGCTTCTTCATGTTTCTTGTCTGTTTGTGGCAGAAGAGTGAAGCCAGAATGTAAAATGCTTTACCTGCTTTCTGAGGGAAATAAGTTATCGAAGAATTAGTATTGAGAAATTCTGTGTCATAGGAGGAACTTGGAAAGATCTGTGGTCATTTCTTTATCTTCCTCTCTCACAGTCTCCCTTCTGACTTTATAACTGACTAGATGACAGAGTTTGCTTGAATACCTAAAAATGTGCCTAGAAATTATGTGCCTGTCTCACACTGTGAAATTAACTTCATAAAGAACTCTACCATGTGAAATCAAACAGATTTCCCCCTTTTTTTTTTTTTTTTTTTTTTTTTTTTTTTTTTTTTTTTATCTGTTAGCTTTTCATCAAATTTTACTTGAAATCTAAACATTGATATTTATTTATTTTACTTCCTGCCAGAAACACTATGTGGCATTAGGGATTATTACTGTATCTCTAATTTCTGAGGGTAAGGATGACTTTAACTGGAAGGAAGGTGTGTTGCAGATGTCTGTTCAGATGCTGTTGAGTCTTTCTTAGAAACATGATAAAGTTACTCTTGCTGGAGAGACCACATATCCTGTGCCTTTCACATCAAGGACATCTCAGTAGAATCATAGACTCGCTTAGGTTGGAAAAGACCTTTAAGATCATCGAGTCCAACCATCAACCCTCATCTCCCAAGTCCAGCACTGAGTCGTATCCCCAAGTGCCACATCAAGACAACTCTGAAACACATCCTGGGTGGTGACTCAACCACCTCCTTGGGCAGCCTGTTCCAATGTCTGACAACCCTTTCAGTGAAACGTTCTTCCAAATGTCCACAGAATCACAGAATGTTTGGAGTTGGAAGGGACCTTCAAGATCATCCAGTCCCACCCCTGCATGGGCAGGGACACCTCCTACCATTCCAGGCTGCTCCAAGCCCCATCCAACCTGACCTTGGACACCTCCAGGGATGGAGCCCCCATGACAATCTAAACCTCCCCTGGTGCAACTTGAGGCCATTCCCTCTTGTTCTATCACCAGTTCCTTGTGAGAAGAGACCAGCCCTTACCTCTTTACAACCTCCTCCCAGGCAGTTGCAGAAGACAATGAGGTCTCTCCCCTCAGCCTCCTTTTCTTCAGACTAAACAGTCCCAGTTCCCTCAGCTGCTCCTCATAAGCCTTGTTCTCCAGGCCCTTCACTACCTTCTCTGGACACACTCCAGCACCTCAATGTCCTTGTGTTGAGCTGCCCAAAACTGGGCACAGTGCTCAAGGTGTGGTGTCACCAGTGCCCAGCACAGGGGCACAATCACCTCCCTGGTGATTTCTAACTATTTCTAACACAGGCCAGGATGCCATTGGCCTTCTTGGCCACCTGGGCACACCCTGGCTCCTGTTCAGCCACCTGCCAAGCACAACCCCAGCTCACTCTCTGCTTGGCACTTTCCAGCCACCCTTCCCCAGACCCACAGCACTGCCTGGGGTTGCTGTGACCCAAGTGCAGGACCCAGCGAGTGGCTCTGTTGAGGCTCATACCATTGAGCTTCAATAGCTTTAGCTCCAGCCTGCTGTACCCTGACTCTGTCTCCCTTTTGCCCTTCCATGGAGAAGAGAGCACTACCATGGTCCATATTCCCTACCTTGAGGAAGAGACAGCCACAGCCAGCCCCCACCATCTGATTCTTACCAGCTAGATGCTTTTCTGACAGCAGGTTGAGATGTGGACTGCTCATTCACCATTGGTGAACATGTTGCTGGGCTCTGCACAGCCATCACTGGCTGGGAGACCTGGTTCTGCCCCAAAAGGTCCTTCCCCAGCAAAACCTCCTTGTCCTCAGGGTTTCTACCTGGCTCTTGTGATCTCTGGGCTGACCCAGCTGTCAGTTTAGGCTCCACACATGGTCACTCAGATCCTCCTGCCTTGCCACCTTGTATGTAAATTACCTCAGCTGATGAAGCTCCCTACTGGCCATAAAAAATCAGCATGTTTTATAGGGTGGCAGCTGCTCTAATGCAGCAAATTATTTTAAGAGCCATTGAAAGTACGGAATTTATATCAAGTATACTCTCTAAATGATTCACTGTCTCATTTGTGATTAGTGAAGTGGAGAGCAATGCAGTTGTGCTTAAGCTTTACCTCAGTAGAGTTGTAAAAGCAGACTCTTACTGATTTTCCATGATAGTAACTGGGAAATCAATTTGATTCTCACTCAGTTCTTAAAAAAAAACCCACCCAAATTGTGTATTCTTTACCGAAATAAGTCTCAACTAACCACTGCTTCTCTTCCAGTATGAAGTGTGTTCCTAAACATACTTCTTCTGATCTTCTTTCTGTATCTCCCATCATTCAGGGCAGAGTCAGTTTTGGTCACTTACTGTTCAGTCTTTCTTTTCCTCTAAAATTTATACAAAACATGATCAAGAAAAAAAACCTAAGCTTCTTCACAAGAGAATTCTTTGGCAACATGGTCTGTATATCCCCAAGAAAGGGGTATTTGTGCTGAGAAAAAAAAAATGCATCAAGGCTAGTCATGTTCCCATGTTGTAAATGAAATCTCTACTGGCAGCTGCATTTCCCACTTGTGCCCTGATTTTTGTAGAGTTTCTGTTTTTTCATATCCCACTGCTACTTGAGCACCAGAACAAGCTCCCCAGGGAAGTGGTCCCAGCACCAAGCTTGCCTGAGCTTAAGAAGTGTTTGGATGATGTTCTCAGGCACATGGGGTGATTCTTTGGGTGCCCTACAAAGGGACAGGAGTTGGACTTGGTAATTCTGATGGGTCCCTTCCAACCCAGCAGATTCTAGGATTCTATGATTCTCCTTCATGTCACAGGTGAAGTTACAGGTTATTCCACAGCTCTTTCTTTGCCTTCAGAGAAACAGTAACTTTGAGAAGCTTCTCCACAGTCAAATTATTCGCTTCAGGAAGAGAAATCTTGGATAAATATAGTGAAATATACCATACTATGTGGAATGACTAACCATTGGGAAATACAAATACATGACAATAGGAAGTGTGAAATACTGCTACAAGCATGTTATTCAGATTTGCTCCAAGCCCAGTGGCCCCAGTCCCCATGTACAGTGATTCTCTGGTGAGTGCAGATGATAATCCAGTGATGCTACGCCAGTGTACTTTCTATAATCTCCTCTGGGTAATAAAGTGAAACACCTCTCCTGAGCACTTGCATGGTGTAACCATTCCTCTGTATTTATCCCCTGGAAGACTCAGACCAAATTTGCACTGAAAACCCCTAACGTGGGGGTGTGGAAGTGATTAAGCCAACCATGCAACCCCCCATCACTGGAGGGCTGCTCAAGCTACATTGCACAATGAAGAAAATGCATGTGTTTTGTGTATATACAGCTGAGTGTACAGGCAGAGTTGCTCTTTTTGGGTCCTAGAAGGAACGCTTTGTGAGTTTAAATACTGTTTAGGTCTCTGGAGTTCTGATTTTGGCTAAGGTGACCTTGAATGAATGCACTTTCAGAAGAACAGGGAGAGAGCCTTTGGCAGCCTTGCTCCCTGTCTCAGGTGTGCAAAGATGATGTCCCAGTTCTGGAGCCACTGGGAGGTACCTTGTGCCCCCCAGAGCTCAGAACAAGCAGGAGCTGATCTGAAGGGGCTCAGGTGTCTGTCCCTGCCCCAGGGGAGGTCCCTGATGAGCACCAACCTGGTTTGGGTGTGGGTGCATCTGAGTTTTCTTTTGACCCTACAAACAGCAGCTGAGGGTTCACAGGCCACCAGTTTCCACACAGTTCCAGTCATAGGTTCTGCAACATCTCGTTTTGAAACTGTGAAGCTAATGTGTTGGGTTTTCATTCAGTTTTCCCTGCTGTTTCTGAGAATACCACATCCTTTTAAAGGCTGGGGCAATTGTCATGTGCACGGGAGTTCACTGACTTATTTTTCCTTCATCCATACATCTCATATTGTCCTTATATTATTTTAATGGAAGTTTCATTTTCTCACTGCTGTTTATGTTATTTTAGTCTTTGCTCAAGTTCATTCAATCATGTGATTCCTGCATTTATTTGTAATGCTGTTAGTTCTGTCTAACTAACAGGGAGGGAGGGAGAAGTGAAGCTGAAAAAAACGCCCTTTTTTTCCCCCCCTGAACATTTCCTTAAGTAGCATTTGCTGTGTTTACTTCTGGAAAAGCAGCACAGGGCATCATTACCTGTGTATTTGTCACTGGTTTGTTTCTCTCCAAGTAGTTTTCTGTAACTTACTTTGCATATGTGCTGCCAAATAACTTCAGAATGGCTCAAGGTGCTTGGTTTACATTCGTAGTTACATAAAACCTGCATTTAAATGCAGGGGATTTTTTAAAAAAATAAATGTTCTGACTGAATCTGTGTTCTTATTTCCCTCAAGTTTCAGACCCAGAGCTTACGTCTCTCAGACCTGCACAGAAAATCTCAGCTATGGAGAGGGATAGTCAGCATTACCTTGATACAAGGTCGTGAACTTAAGGCCATGGATGCAAATGGACTAAGTGATCCTTACGTGAAGTTCCGGTTGGGGCACCAGAAGTACAAGAGCAAGGTAATCTTACCTGTGGACTGCAGTGCACAGTGGCTGTGTTAGAAATGTTTTGTGGCTCGAGTGACTGTTTCAACAGTGATGGAGGTTTGTTGTGGCATGAGTGAGCTGTCAGAGCCCCTGAAGCCTTGTTTAGATAATTATTTTTATTTCCTTATAAGCAAAAATAGCACTAGATGGGGAGAAATGTAACACTGAGCATGGCAGGGAGGCACACCTGATTTTTCCATGCCATTTGTTGGCTTTTATGTCTTGTTATGGGTGGTTCATGGCAGAGCAGAGATGTGGAGAGATTCTGACAAGCAGATGCCACCGCTGTGCTCAGTGCTGGTCACGTCTTGGATCTTTGGCCTGATCTCACCCTCAAACAATGTCATGCTTATATTCTCACTTTCCTCACTGGATCCTTACAGCAAGCTTTTTGTATGTACTATTTTAACAGAGAGGGCTGATCAGGGAGAAAATGACTGTGGCAACTTGCTTGGCTTTCTTGCTATTACTTTTTATTTCCCTGATCTCGATTGGCTTGAACATTTTCTGGAGAATGGTGGGGCTGCTCGTGGCCCAGATGACCTTCCTCTCTCAATGGCCCTGACAGCCCATGTGGTTTTTACAGACAAAGGGCAAAGTGAGGAAGAAGCCAGCATCATTTCAGTGCCATATCTGCAGGCCTCTGAATCCAGCCCAGGGCCTCATTAATCTGAAATTAGAAGGAAACAAATTTCATGCTTTCGTGACTTAAACATTTTCATAGCATTTCTGCATTTTAATGGATTTTTTCTGTATTTTCAACCCCAGTGGAGCTGGTGGATGTAGAAAGTAGTGATTATTTTGTAGGGAAGATACTGGGCAGTTTCCATTCTTGCTCAGGACAGATGTGACTACTGCTTTTCCACAAGTGTAGAAAAATCTGCTTTCTCTTCTGCAGAGTGTGGTCAGAAGCCACTGAATTTACTACTTTTGTCAGAAGTAAACCAGCTGATTTGAGAAAACCACTTTCATCTGAGTTGCAAAGGAAGGAAAGTAAAACACAGTATTTAAGAAAAAAAAAAAATAGATAGCATTATCCCATAAAAGTAAAACCTAGTATCATCTTTCTCCCAGTATTACTGCAACTGTGGGGAAAAAAGAATATGATAAAATTGTTTCTTTTTAAATACTCAAAATCATCATCTAGTTGTCATTGCAGGTGCTGTGTTTTCCTTGAGGCTCAGACTTCACAGCTGACTGCCACTCGAGGGAGGCCACAGTTATTCTGCAGAAAAATGAATCCATTCCCAGAACAAGTCCTTTGTTCAGGAGGATTTGAAGGTTGCAGGGTTTTGGAGGTTGTTGTTGTGTCAGGGAAGTGTTAGAGAACTGTCCAAGAGTCTTTTCCAGTTACTAGTTTTTAATCCTGACTGCTTAAGATCCTTGTACTGCCAAGAGAAAAAACTTCCTGAACAGACTGTAAAGACCCAGTTTACAGTTCAGGAAAGTGTATTCCTGCACAATGGCATATGACTTTCTTTTTGCTCTCCTTTCAGATTGTGCCAAAAACTTTGAATCCTCAGTGGAGAGAGCAGTTTGACTTTCATCTCTATGAAGAACGAGGTGGAATTATTGATATTACCGTGTGGGACAAAGATGCTGGCAAAAAGGATGATTTTATTGGCAGGTTTGTGCAATTACAGCCTTCTTGTTCTCTGGGGATGAGAGAGGATGATTAAAATGAACCTTGCTGTAGAAACTATCTTTTATGACCATTTGTTCTTGCCTTTTTTTTTTTCCCCTTTTTATTATTTTTTTTTTTTTTAAGGTGGGGAGGAATTTGTTTCAAAGTATTGGTGGAGTTAGCAGCACTCATGGAATTCTTTACTTGGCTGGTGCAAAGTAATTTTTATTGACCAGTAGGTGGCAGCTTCTACCAATCGATAGACACAGGGTTTCCAAAATAAAAACCAGCACATTGAGAGCAATAATCAAGATGCAGGAGGTTCCATAGGGCAACGTCCAGCTTGGAGGAGAAATAACTCTCATCACTTGTAATGTGCACCTAAGACCAAAATTACTTACTTCTTTTTTTAAATCTGTTTGGAAAATGAAATGAGAGTTTTGAAGTCCTGCACACAGCTTTTGGGGTGAAGAAATGGGACCATTCACTTAATTAATTTTCAGGAAAAGTCAATATTTGGGGTGTGTCTCAGAGTACAGGAAATGGTATCACTTTGTGTGGTTTTGCTCCATTTTACTGTGTAGGAACAAGGAGGTTGCTCATGTTTTTTTAACAATGGCATTAACTGTTAGCTAACAGGGGAAAAAAATCTATCTTGTGCTTACAGATCATGCAGAGTTGGTGCTATTTGGAAAGCTCAGACTCTTGTTTACATCCTACTGTAATTGATATCCATGCATTGGTTATTATAGTAATTAGTATTAATCATATACATTTTGATTGTAGGTTGTTTGGATGTAGGTATTACTAGGACATTGATACTATTAACTAGTAGAATTACTTTTGGTAGTTAACATCTGGAATGGGAATCCCACAGCCATGTACTTTTGCTGTCAGTGTGGTTGTATTTCCACTGACCTTTTCCTCCCTCTGGCTCTGTTTAAGGTAATTACTTTCTTTATCAAATTAGATCAGCTGGATAATATTCTACATTTATTTCCTACCATAAATTGTGGGATCTCAGGACACATGCAGAGTCTGTGTCACATAAACAGCTTTAATACTAGCAAAACCACTTCTCAAAAGTATACACAGTAGGACTTTTAAAATGTGATTAAACCCAATGGATATTGGAAGTTTGCATTGGATTTTTGCCCTTGCTTGATTTCAGCCAATGCATATGGTAACAATAAGTATTTTTCTAAAGTCACATGATCATTTAGTGCTATGTCAACATGTTATATACCTTGGAAAATTATTCCTGTTTTCTTCTTAATTTTAACCTTCTTATCCAAAAGATGGTGAGACTCAGAGTTTTCACATGTGATTTTTCAGAATAGTGTTTCCAAAGCAGCACTTACATTGGTACTTTTACCAGTAACAACAAAGTTTTTCAAGAGCATTGCAGAAAAATAAAATACACCACTTTTGCTCCAAGGCACCTGAAACTTAAATGTTATAGGGAAGTGAGAGAAGGAAAATTTGTAACTTCAAACACATGAGCTGCTTGGGTAGCTCTTAAGATACCTGGAAAAGTTTCATGTCATAAGTGTGCATCTGTTTCTTTTTGGTAACTGCATGCTATTATGCAAGTAAGAAATGATTTCTACATTTTGTTTACACCTCAAAAAATGTGATAGCCTGAGAAAACGTCTCTTTAAGAAGAATGTTTGAAGGCTTCAGCATTTTCAGTGGAAGAACCTGGTTTTGGTTTTGTTTTATTTTCTAGAATTCTTCTAAATAGACATAATTCTTATTTATACCTAAAATATATATTCCTTGGGTAAAGCTAATCTGTACTGTTTCTGCAGTACATTATTGATTTTACCTAAATCAGTGGCATGTTTCCCAAAATCTTGCTGCTCTTGCATTTTGTGGCCTCTCTGCTGTCAGTGTATGTGTGATCCCTCTTCAGTTTGTCCTCTCAGACACTCTCTCATTTCACCTTCCTTTGGTGCCTTTCCTCTGGATAATGCAACCTGCAAACAAATTCCTCTCCGTGAAGATTTCCATGAAAAACTTTGTCATTTGTCAAGCTCAATCTGAATACAAAAATAGGTCTTAATATTCCCCCTCCCTGATACTTTTTGCCAGTGACTGTGGGTAAATATCACCCGACACCTGACAGCTCCACTTTACAGTGACCTCTCTTCCCCACTTTCTGTTTCCCAGGCTGCCTCTGAAAGCTGGAAATACTTGGAAATTAGTAGAAAAGACACTACAGACACTCTCTGTGTGTGTTACTCTAAATGTACATTGATTTTGTAATGCACGACTGAGTCATGCTCCATGATTAAGGCTCTATGGCTCTCAAGGCACATGTAATAAGTTATATATTTTTATTCCAGTTCCAGGAAAAGTGATAATGAGACTGTAGGAAGGAAAAACCAAACCAAAACAAACAAAAAACTTCCTGCTAGTATTTTAGCATGGCTCAGTAATGGGGAGTAATCCTTTTCATCTTCCTGTGATCTTCCTCCTTTCTTGAACAATGTGCAAAGCAGCGGCTCCACTATTTATCATATAGGAGTATTTTTGTTAAATGCAAGTGAAAATTATTATTTCTTGAAGGTATCCTGCCTGGACAAAGTGTGCTTAGGGAGACCCCAGTGCTTATTTGAAGAAAACCCTGCTCATTGAGGGAAACAGCAGGCCAAACTGAGAAAAGAGGGGGAAAAGATTGTTTAAGGAGCAGTTCTCAGCCCTCATCCACCCTGCTGGGTTCAG
>NW_009952686.1:735269-736446 GCF_000747805.2 Chaetura pelagica | reverse complement strand
ATGCCCCTCCTTGGAGAGTGCCACCCCCAAAACCTGTTCAGCAGTCCCAAAATGGGCTTGCTGTGGGAGAACAGGATCCTGGGCTGAAGGGACACACTCAGGGTTCCTACTGGAAGAAGGCACAGAAAGCCCCCTGGAGTTGAAATATTCTTACTGTATGAAGCTCTGTAATCCTGCATGGGCAGGGGCACCTCCCACCAGCCCAGGCTGCTCCAAGCCCCATCCAACCTGCCCTTCAACACCCCCAGGGATGGGGCAGCCACAGCTTCCCTGGGCAACCTGGGCCAGGGTCTCACCACCCTCACAGGGAAATAAAAGAAGTGGGAAATCAGGAATGCAGTTTTCTGTGTGCCCTCTGTGTCTCATCACAGGCATTAGGCTGGAGTCCTCTCAGACACTCTCTCATTTCACCTTCCTTTGGTGCCTTTCCTCTGGATAATGCAACCTGCAAACAAATTCCTCTCCGTGAAGATTTCCATGAAAAACTTTGTCATTTGTCAAGCTCAATCTGAATACAAAAATAGGTCTTAATATTCCCCCTCCCTGATACTTTTTGCCAGTGACTGTGGGTAAATATCACCCGACACCTGACAGCTCCACTTTACAGTGACCTCTCTTCCCCACTTTCTGTTTCCCAGGCTGCCTCTGAAAGCTGGAAATACTTGGAAATTAGTAGAAAAGACACTACAGACACTCTCTGTGTGTGTTACTCTAAATGTACATTGATTTTGTAATGCACGACTGAGTCATGCTCCATGATTAAGGCTCTATGGCTCTCAAGGCACATGTAATAAGTTATATATTTTTATTCCAGTTCCAGGAAAAGTGATAATGAGACTGTAGGAAGGAAAAACCAAACCAAAACAAACAAAAAACTTCCTGCTAGTATTTTAGCATGGCTCAGTAATGGGGAGTAATCCTTTTCATCTTCCTGTGATCTTCCTCCTTTCTTGAACAATGTGCAAAGCAGCGGCTCCACTATTTATCATATAGGAGTATTTTTGTTAAATGCAAGTGAAAATTATTATTTCTTGAAGGTATCCTGCCTGGACAAAGTGTGCTTAGGGAGACCCCAGTGCTTATTTGAAGAAAACCCTGCTCATTGAGGGAAACAGCAGGCCAAACTGAGAAAAGAGGGGGAAAAGATTGTTTAAGGAGCAGTTCTCAGCCCTCATTC
>NW_009952686.1:708349-735210 GCF_000747805.2 Chaetura pelagica | reverse complement strand
GATATCGTTGAGCTGCTGAGAAGAATGCCACTCTTTGGAGAGTGCCACCTCTAAAGCTGGTTCAGCCATCCCAAAATGGGCTGGCTGTGGGAGAACAGGATCCTGGGCTGAAGGGACACACTCAGGGTTCCTACTGGAAGAAGGCACAGAAAGCCCCCTGGAGTTGAAATATTCTTACTGTATGAAGCTCTGTAATTTGCAAATTTAATTCAAATTTAATTCTATTCTGGAATTTTAATTCTGTCTTAACTGCACTTCACAGAATCACAGAATCATGGAATGGTTTGTGTTGGAAGGACCTTAAAAATCATCAGGTCCCAACCCCAGCCATAGGCAGGGACACCTCCCACCATTCCAGGCTGCTCCAAGCCCCATCCAACCTGCCCTTCAACACCCCCAGGGATGGGGCAGCCACAGCTTCCCTGGGCAACCTGGGCCAGGGTCTCACCACCCTCACAGGGAAATAAAAGAAGTGGGAAATCAGGAATGCAGTTTTCTGTGTGCCCTCTGTGTCTCATCACAGGCATTAGGCTGGAGCATGGTAAGGACTAGGATGAAGCTGGGTATGTGGCAGGGACTCAATGGCATGTGTGCTCAGACTGTGAGGGCTTGGGCTTGTGATCCTTCTTTGAGGGCAGGAAGATAAAGCAAAATGTTTGAGAAGACTGAAGACATGGGAGTGAGATTCTGTCTTTGGGGTGAGAGGAAGACGGAAGTGGAAGGGGTGGCTTGTGAGAGGAAGGAAGGTATTAAGAGGATGAGAGTGACAGCATGGCATCTTAACTCAGAGGAGAAAGATTTGTCTGTCACAGAGCTAGTGTAAAGCTCTGTCTTCATATGGGTGCCCAGGCACGTTCATCATGGTAATTCCTGAAACCAGATGCTGGCCGGTAGATTTCTATCCTTAACTTTCAGCGTCCTGAGTTTGTGAAATTCATGTGAGTTGCAGTTGTGTGCATTTTACATGAGAGTTGAAAGGATGCAGCACCTTGTGAACATCCATCTTAGTATGCTCTGAAAATCCAAAAACCATTTCAACGTTTATTTTAGGATTTCAAAAGGTGGGAAAAGACATTGTACAAAAACTTCGAATGAAAATACGCTTCTGATTGTATGCTGCTTTGTATGAGGAAACTCTGGGCTGGGCTAGAACCAAGCTTCATCATGCAGGAGATTGAATTCTGGCATTCTTCTGAATATCATTTAAAAAAACCCCAAACACAAAGCAAACAAAGAGACAAAACCAAAACCAAAAGCCCCAAAACCCCACACAAAACAAAACAAAACAAAACAAAACAAAACAAAACAAAACAAAACAAAACAAAACAAAACAAAACAAAACAAACAAACATTCCAGGACCAAAGGCATGAGGTCTGAAAGTTCTTTTGGAGAGCATCAGCAGCTAGAGCCATAGGGGCAGCCTTCTTGCATTCAAATAAGCATGAGGAGTACTAGTCACTGCTTCATCTGAGAAGTAGAAATATATATGTATGTGTGTATATTGTCCATTCATTATTCACTTTTTTGCTATGAGTAAGTAATTTCTCTCCTGTGTTGAGTCAATACACTCCTGCAAACACTGCCATAAGCTTATGTAGGTAATACTAAGATCAAAATGAAGGTGAAATGATTTTAATCTTCATGTAATTATTTAACTTTCTCATCATCTGCTTTTTTGAAGGCAATCCTGACTGTCACCTTTACGATAATCAGCTAATAAATCCTGATGATTGTTACACCTTTATGCAGAGCAGTAATCTGAACAAATTGGCTGCTGACAGCTGCAATAAATTGCCAAGAATGAGTGCTGTCAGAGAACAAGTTGTTTCTGTGAACATACAGAATAAGTAAATCCCATGTCATGCAGTTTTAGTCAGCTGAAGTTATTTGCAATCCAGTGTGGCAGGATTTATAGCATTATTTATTGTTATGAAAAATACGTATTTATCTTTAAAATGACATTGACTTTTATTTTGTGCCAGGAAATCACTGTTGACTTCATCTATATCTATTTTAATCAGTATTTATAGATGCCACTATATTTTTTCCCCATCTGATGCAAACTAAGAACAAAAGACCTTGTGTATAGTATACCCATTAAAGTTATGTATTAATTTTATCTATGGCCAACATATGTTGTGGGGTTTTTTCCCACTGAAATTTGTGTCCTCACTATGGGAGACTTAAAATTACCAGAGAAGACAATGAGTGGTGCTGTGAAGCTGTGTGTGGGTTCTCAAACATGCATATAAACTTGAGTGAGGGACACTAAATATGCTGCTCTTAAGGTTTATTCACTGAATTTGCTTCCAGAGGCATTGTGTGGAGACTGTGATTTATATTAAAACACTGGCATTTTCTAAATATTGCTGCCAAGGAAGAGGTTTTGAACAATATGTGTGAAACCGTGTGGTTGAAATTTGATGAATCTCAGAAGTTTTCTCAATTTTCCAAAATTCTGTAAGGACAAAAGTAGTTCCTCTGGAATTATGCTGGTTTTTCAGATCCTTTTTCCACGTGGTGGTTTGAAAATCTCTGCCTGTTGAGGTAGCTTTGAAAGGGTGTATTACTTTCAAAGTTTAAACATAGTGGTCACTGTGCTGTTGTAATTGGGGTTTTGAGCTGTGTGCACATGTGAACTACACAGCAATTCTGTGCAAACACAGACAAGCACCCAACCAACAGCCTGTTTGTACAGTGGTTTGTTGATTATACATGAGGACTGAAGGTAAATTATTAGAGATGCATTTCTCTATGTAAAATGAAGGTTTTGCCCAAAGCATTAAAACCTAAAAGTGCTACTGGCAGATCTGCCCATGAGAAATCCAGAAATGTGTTGAGCCTTCCCCATTTCTGATTGTTGTCAAAGGGAGCTAGATGTAAATACTGCATCTCAGAATTTGGCCCCCAGGTGTTCCACACCTTATTTATTCCTATCTATCCACATTTTAACTTCTATTCATACAGAGGCACTGCTGTTCTGCTAGAAAGCCAGAAAAGGTTCTGTTTTAGTTCACAAATCTTCAGTAACTTTCTCTTACCAGATCCTTCATTATTTACAGCTCTTACTGACAGTTGTTACTGTCATATACTGTCGCAAATTCAGTAGCACTCCCCAGTGTATTCTGAAATACTGAGTACTGCAGACAGGCTGGATTATGTTTCTGGATCCTTCTCCTGACCCCTCTCTCTCCCACATAAGGAAATGAATTGCACTACATGAAGTGGCAAAGCAAGAGTAAAGGAGGAGAAGAGTGTCAGCCTTGATGTGGGAAGCACAGCAGCAAAGCTATGAAGGGTAGACCAGGGTTGGTAAGGATTTCTGAACAGCACAGGTTGGAGCTCTGTGAAAGCTCTGGCAAAGCTGCTTGGACCAGCTAGTGAAGGGAGAACATGATGTTCATCAAAGCAACAGGCTGGTTTAGCAGGGGGAAGTGTTTAATTTTGCAGCAAAGACATTTCTACTGGTGACAGCCTCAGCAGTGCATGTCTGTGGTGTGTGGATGTGCCACAGGGACAACACAGGAAGCATCACATCATAGAACATCTGCAAGTCCTTTTTTTTCCTCTCCTTGCAATTTTTCAAAAGTAAATCTGTAATTTTATTGTGAAGAGCTCTGTCAGCCAGTCACTTCAAAATCCATCAAGAGGACTTTGTAGTATTGACCATGTTTCTTTTAGCAAGCAATAAGCACTTTGTCCCTATTCAGGTGCTGCTCAGTGACCAGTGAGATTGTACTGTATTTCATGTATCTCTCTCATTTCCATTACCAAGACTGCTGTATCCCATGCTGCAGGGATCTTCCCTGCTTTCCATGTGCTGCTTGCCCCTTTCCCCAGGTCCTGCTGATCTCTGCAGTGAGGCACTGCACTCCCAGCTTCCCAGGGATCCTCTCCAGCTTCCTGGGGATTCTCTCCAGCTTCCTGGGAATCCTCTCCAGCTTCCCAAGCTCACCACCACACTCCCCCTCAGTAGTCAGTGTCCTACTTAGCTGAGTTACAGTCTCCAGCTCCTCTGGGAGCATTCCTGGTTTTCAGTCTGTCACCTCTGCCCACCACCCATCACAAGCATCATGTGGGGCCTATCATTTAATTTCTTTTTCATTATCTTCACACTGGTTCTTCCAAGAACTTCAGGTTACTGCAGTCCTGTCTTTCTGAGCCGTGTCATTTTCTGCCTGTGCTTTGCAGAATTTCCCCTCTCCGTTTGTTTCTTGGTTTTGCTGGAACATTTTACTCTGCTGATAAAGGACCTGGAGTCTCACAAATTGTAGCAGTTCATGCCTTGCTGCTTCTGATGTGTGTCCAGCTCAGTTCTAATTGCAGAATCTCACAGTTTCCTCTCCTTGGCATCCTTTGGAGCAGCATAGACCTGGATCACAGTGGAGTTAAAAGCCTGTCTTCCCGAACAAGTCATGATGATAATTAAGTTGCCTGGGTTGTAGCCAAGTGGTGCTTTTCTGTCCCTATCACTTAGGATTGTGCCAATTCCTCTTTTATGCTTTATTTTGTCATGTGAGAAAATGATCTTGCTATCTGCTGTCTCTCCCTTGCCTGGCCACCTGGCTTTTAAGAGGCCTTCTATGTCATGTTGCTACCTTTGTAATTCATTCATTAGCAAGGATATTTCACCAGGGTGCCAACCCGGTCCTACATTCCAGGTTCTGTTAGAAATAGAGAGGGGAGGTGATTTTTACCTCTTAGACATGCTGATAATAAAATACTACATATAGTTCTGGCATCCACACTTTAAAAAGGTTGCAGGAGAATTTAACTGGATCAGAAAAGTTACAAAAAGTCATTTGAGGGCTGTAGGAGATATGTTCCAAGGAAATGTATAGGGAGCTGAAGGTGTTTAGCATATCAAAAGGGAGATCAAGAAGGGGTATGATTATGGTATCTGAGTACTTTCACTAGAAGAAAATACAGGGCACTAAAAGCTTTTTCAACCTGGTAAAGAAAGGCATATAAAGAACCAAAGGCCAGATGCATTGAAATTAAAAATAAATCAGAAATGTATTTCTAAGAGTTTGGGCGATTAACACACTGAATGCACAGTTTCAGAGAAGTGGTGGATTCCCCCTTGGATCTTCACATTTTCCCTCTTGGATGCTGGACCCTGTTTCTGCAGCAACTTCTCTGTGGTGCTGAGGCACATGGGCTTGAGGCACTTGTGTGGCTTTTCTCCCTTTGGATCTCTCAGGGTCTGAAAACCCAGACCCACCCGGTGCTGGCAACTTCCACCAGCAGAGCTGGTATGGGGGGATCTGCCTCCCTGCCTCTTCCCAAAGGATCAGCCAGGACAATCATGCCAGGGCCCCCACCCACTGCTTCCAGTGCTGACACAGGTATGGACTCTGCAGCGTGCTCCACAGCGTGGAGCATCAGAGTAGTACAAAACACCCAATCTGCCCTAAAAACTGCAATTCTCTGAAACGTGATTTATAGCCGGCTCGAAAATCTGTCTATGGAGTTAATGGCTATTTTGGCCATAATTTTTCATGCTGACCTCTTCACAGGGGGAGAACTTTTTCTTCCAGCAACAGCGTGTAAATAGTAATTTAATAAGAAATTGAATTCTCAAAAATGACTATTATCTCCTGCTTTCAGTGTGACAGCTGCCGGTCATGTGCAGCTCACGGCCTTTTCAAAATGGCTGTAATTTTTCATGGTCCTCAGTTTCAGAATGCAAGACAGAAAAAAACCAAACAACTTCCCACCATGATGCTCGTCTGCACCACTTTCTGGTAACATTCAAGTTCATCTTCATCCTCAAAGTGTCTTTTGCTCTCCGTGGAAACAGTTGTAGGTGACAACTGTTGGTTAAGAGAACATCTTAACAGATGTAAAAGTCAGGGTTGCCAAAGCTTTAAAGCTTGGAATACCTGTGTGTACTCTCAGTAAAACGTAGAGGGCCAGTGTCAACTTGAACTTTCCAAAGCTATGTATCTTTAGAAGTACTTTGTTAACTTAGTGCTTGTTAGCAAATCTAATCCAGAAAGGAGTTTTGTGGGTTTGCTGCTGGTGTTTGTAGAGGTTATTCTAGGACAGGGTTAGTGCCTGAATAAAACCAGGGTCCCTTCAGTATTTTGGTCCCATGCAAAGATCTGGTGAGGGCAGTGTTAAAACGATTAAAAACAATTTAATTTATTTATTTTTTTACAGGGAAATTCGGTCTGAGAGAGAAAAGTAGAGCTGTTGGTTGTTCATGCTGTTTCTGGTGTGTTGGTGTTTTTGTTTTTTCACACAAAACTCAAGTGATGGAAAAAACTAAATTGGGACGTCTTATCTTTTTGACTGAAGTGCCTCTGGTGAGGAAAGTCCTCCAGCCTCAGCACCTTCTGCCAAGTTAGAGCCATGGGAGTTGGATCTCCTGGTGCCAGAGGAGGGGACCTGGTGCAGAATGAGAAGTGTGCCTTCACCCCAGCCAGCTCTTAACCAAGACTTCCACGGAGCCCAGGGGTGACACTCCTTCATGGAACAACCCCAGGTTTTGGTCACATTATCTGAGGGCACTTCAGAGGATGTGCTTCTTGTGAAATGGCAAAGGCTTTCACTGGGAGAAGTTTGCAGATGACTCTCTACCCTTTGTATGATTTTAGGAAATAAGGAGCTGGTGACAGGCTGTTCCCGGAGATCTGTCAGGCAGACAATAGAGACAAATGCCTCAGGTAACCTCTCCTGGTCATGATGCTATTAGGAATATTTGACAGCTGTAGGAAAGGTGCACAGGTAAAATCCAATTTTCAGACGCTTCTTACAGCCTAAATGAAAAGCATCACAGGCTACTTATGTTGCAAAAATTGCTGTAACTTCAAGGAACTTGGAGCTTGTCACCCTGATGTAAAATGTGTAATTTCGCAGTCATTGCAGTTTTCTGATGCAGATGGGGTTGTTTGTTTCTTGTTCCAGCTTTTGTTGCCAGTTTTTGAGTGAGAGTGGATTGTTTCTGCATTACTTGTGTCCTAATAACTTTTTGATTATTTTACTAACTTTAGGAGAGTTTAGAGAAGTTCTTTCAATGACTAGTGGTTAAAATCACAATAGTGTTGAAGAGGTATTTTAGGGTTATCTGCTTCAAAATAAACTATCAAAGAATATTTAACACCAGAGGCATCTTAACCTGCTCCAACTTTGAATGGTTGGATGCAATATTTCTTAAGGAGAGTTTTATACTCCTCACTGCAGTCTGAATAAATATTTGACAGACTATGTACCTGTACAAAATTTGTATCAGCCTGCACTGATGGCAACAACTTCAGTCTTTCCATACTGTTGATTTAATATCTCACCCCTTATCAGCCAAAGACTTCCAAATAAAGGTAAACATTCAGGTCAGAATGCTGTGTCCATCCAATATTTTTTTCATTGTAAAATAATTGAAGCTTCCTACTGTATGAGCTTTGCAGGAGTTTAATTTTGACAGCTGCACAACAGGCAGCATTAAAAAACAACAACAACAAAAGAAATTTTTCCTGTAGCAAATCTAATCTGCATGTGATAGCACAGTGCCCATTTTATGAGGCCACATTTATTCTCGTAATTGGCTATTTCCTGTCCTTAAATGCCTATTTATTCATGCCTGCCACCTTTTTCTCAGTTTATTAGCCCTGCAGTCACCACATTATCTTTCTCTTCAAAATCAATTGACATTTTATGAAAAGAGTTTGCTAGATATTTATTTTAGTGAGAGTGGCATATAGAACATGTGCTTGTCACATTAAATAATCCCTGTTAAAAGTGGAGTATGCACTGTCTTAACTATATACCTAGAATATACCAATTTACTTTTTTTCATTGTTGTTTATATTCAGAGTAATGGATTGGGAAGACATTACTGGGGTTGGTATGAGTAGATGTATTCCAAACAGTGCTTTTTCCTAGAGATTCCTGTGCAGTGCAAACTGGCATTTGACACAGGTGTTGAATTTCCAGACGTGCTATTCCAGAGCCATTCCAGAGCTGCAATCCAGGGAAGTCGAAACTTGTGAAATATACATATTAAAATATTAAAACGCCTGTGCATGGGCTAATTACTAAATCTAAGCAATTATTATTTTAATTAAAAGCTTATGGCCAGCTCCTTGTTAGCAGTGATACTGCTTTTCCCCCCCACCATGCTCCACCTTTCTATTTTTAAGGACATTTCAAAGCTCCTTCAGCCTCCTGGCACGCTCTTCATTAGCTCAGAGCAGGGAGCAGCCATGGTTTTCAGGAAGGGTGGACTAGCTTCAGCCACTCTGCTCAGTTATAAGCAGTCCCTGCTAGTTACAACGTGAGACACCTTATTATACAAGAGGGCTGTGGCATCAAGTTTGATCCTGGTGCCTGCATGAAGCTGGGACCCTGAGCCAAGTGCGAGAGAGCGGAGCCTCCTGGGTGGTGCTGAAGCCGTGTTTCCCTCTGCTCAGTCGTGTTAACTCCATCACAATTGAGTCCACACAGATTTAGGTTCTTTTAAGAGAGGATTTTTCCTGTTGCTAGACAAACGGTACCAGAAACGTTGGCTTAAAAATTTAAGCTTTGTGTTTTTGCAAGAGGCGTCACAATTTACTGGGCTTTTAAAACTCTTCCTGACAGTGTTCGAGTAAGGCTTATTAGCTAACCTTGCTTCCAGTGTCTGTGTGCTCTTCTTAATATTTGCTGCTGAAATGCATAACGTTGTAGCTTTAAAAAGCAGCAAACGATCAAGCAGGCAGCACAGGTGGAAGCTGAAGAGGGAAATTCCTCCAGAAGCTGGGAAGGAATTCCAACTGCTTTATTTTTCTCTCCAGCTGAATGCAAGTGAACCGATGGGCTGGTGTTTGATGTGAAGAAAACCACATGCTGATGGAGAATGTTTGTTTCTAGGTGCCAGGTTGACCTGTCAACCCTGAGCAAAGAACAAACCCACAAGCTGGAGCTGCCGCTGGAGGAGGGAGAGGGGTTGCTGGTGTTGCTGGTCACTCTCACAGCCTCAGCTGCAGTTACTATCTCTGACCTCTCCGTCAACTCCCTGGAGGACCAGAAGGAGCGAGAGGAGATACTGAAGAGATATGTATGGAGTTCTTCTCTTTTACCCTTTGTTTAGAGCTGAATAATAACTATCAGGGGAAAAACATCTAAATATATCCCTTATAGCCTTATCACACTCAGCCAATGACAGTCATTTAAACTCGATATTAGTATTACTGCCGCAGATATGGGTAGCATCAAGAAGGCTACAAATACACTACAGAGTGTTTTTCTGTAGTAAATCAGCTATCATGTGCCATGAAGAAGTTAATTTTCCTGCTTTGCAGACACTTGTTACTAAGCACAAAATAACCAGGGGGTCTGTCAGTGACTGCACAGTTTCTAGTGAGTGTTTATGCCAAATGGTTTGAGGTGCCACGAGTTTTCAGCTTCTTTTTGGGCACCTACTAAGGGGCAGGAAAACTTAATTTTCTTGTTTGCACTGGAGCAGTATTGTGTCTCACCAAAATAATAGTTTTAAACAATATTTCCATTTCAAAATATTACGAAGCAAATTATTTTCATTTCCCAGCATCCTCACAGTAACAAAATCTGTGTAGTTTTAGCAAAGCAACAGAGAGGGGAGCTCTTACTCCAGGATTTGCTAATACCTAAATCAGTAAAAGTAACTGTTACTACACACAGAGAAAGAAGGAGAAAAAAAAAAGCTATTTCCACTTAAAATTACAAAGCTTTTATTGTACAATGCTGCCAGGTGTTTAGAAAGGCTTCTCTAGACACTCAGCCATTAAACCAAGCTCTGACTAACAAAGAGCCGCTTAATTTTTTTTAGATTTTAAAATATTCCTATTCCATGACTGACATCCTTTCAATAACTGAATTTAATAAAGATGTACCTTATCAGGCTGTGCAGATAACATGAAGTGCTAGTACTAATGCTGTACAATATTCTTCAAACAGATTAGCAGGATGTGCGCTTCAGCAAATTTATTCTGGCTATCTCCCCTGGATCAGCTGTCTGCTAATGCTTGTACAACTCATACACCAATAGTGTTATCATAAACACAGTTTAATAGAGGTGACTTAGTGAGGCTAACCATAATATTCCTAAACCAACTGAGAGCTAAGGTATTGTGCACCAGCTTTGAAAAATAATTACAATTAAAGAGAGTTGTTGCACATTTTGGAATCCACCAGGAGAGTCCGTGGATGGCAGAGGAGATCTTTGTAAATATAATAAATTCCCCAGGGATACGTTTTTGAGGTGACATACTCCTTGCTACCAAGTGCAACAACAATGCTGTGTTTCTGTGGATTATTTTGTGTGATGATATGGCAGTCATGTGATAGTGATGGTTTTGATAATTTAGCAGCAGTATAGAAATAATGTTATGACTGTGTATTATCAGTCAGTTTTCCAAAATTTTCAATTTATTTGTCCCCACTGTAAAACATAATAATGTGGTGTACGAACCATCTGTTTATTTTCCTTTCTTACATATTCATGATGTGTATCTTTCCTTACATTTACATTATTGTAAACATACAATACATTTGAAAAATTTCTGGAAGATATTTTTACTGCAGAGGCATGATTTTCCCCTTGTCTGTTTTTGAGAATTAAGGCATCACTATGTCTTTTTTATATATTTTGGGTTTTTTTTATTAAAATGACCGGTGCACAGCAGAAGAAAGATGTTGCAAAGAGTAACGAAATTCAAATCGTTTCTTCTCACTGGTGTTTGATTCATCCTAGGTGTTCACCTCTCCCCTTCAGAACCGATACACAGGCAGTGTGTGCAGTCAGCAAGATATTTCGGGGTTTGTTTTTTGTCATCTTAAAAAAAAAATCCTCCTTCCATTTGAGAAATGTATTTTGCACCCTTCCTGCAACCAAAAACAGTTAATGAGCTGACCTTGCCATCAGATCAAATAGCCTTGGAAAATGACTCTATTACTGTCATTTAACCATTTGTAGCTGAACATCAGAGCTTTACAAATTAAACAGGCATTACTGTTTGAACCATTATTTTACCACAATTGTCTGAAAAGATTAATTCCTTTTGGGGAAGGGGGGGGTTTTTTGGGGGTGGGTGGGTGGGAGGGAGGTGGGGTGCACATTAATGGGTACAGACCAAGAGAGATTGTATGACCTTTTCAGAACTGGTGTGCTGAACCCACGGTCCCCCTTGTCACAGTTTAAAAACCAGAGGAGCTAGTTTAGAGAAGAAGTTGTTAGCATTCCGTTTTTATTATGACATTTCACAGTCATCCGATTTAATGTCCCTTGACCAGATTGTCCACCGTGAGACGATGGGCTTGAAATGTTATTTAGAGCATTGATAAAAGGTGAGCAGCTCTAAGATGACAGCGAGTCATAAGGCTGGTGGTATGACATTAATTTTCTCCATAACAGAGATGGAATAAGACGTCATGGTGACAAGCTGTCAATCAGTACTGGCCCCTCAGTGTATCTCGATGCCATGGGATGGGGTATTGCTTCTCCCATAATAGAGCTGAACTGAGATGCTCTCCCTGACAGCTGCTGCAGCCATACAGAAAATATATTATACAGCCTTTCATTAAAAAAATAAAGAGGACTCATCTCCAGAGCATTTCAATCTTTTCCCATCTATTGAGGGCTGAAAAGATTCACAGCAAATCACGGATTCCTCTGCTATGGAAATTTCAGGCTTCAGAAACCATACAGGATTTGAGGCCTTCAACAATAATCATAAATAAGAAGACAGAATATCATCTGATAAATCATTACTTAAAGTTATGTATTTAAAGTAATGTATTAAAGTAATTTGCTTCTCCCAGAGTCTCTGCTGTGGCACTGTATGCGTTTTCAGCAGCCTCCACAGTCACAATGTGCAGTAAATGAATCTAAGCCAGCTGTCTTGCTGGAACTGCAAGTTCAAAAATAATTATTCCATGGGATGTTGACAAAGGTAAGAAAGTGAAATAAAGCACTGTTGCTTTTCTGCAGGATGAGCTTACCAGGGTGAAATTAGGAAAAAGGGGTCTGCAGGGTGCTGCAGGAAGGGGAGCTTGCTCCATGCTCCATGCTTTGTTTTTGCCTTGTTTTCTTCCAGAATCTTAGTGTTTCTTTCATTGAGAAACACTTCTGTAAATCCTTCCACTTTCTCCGTGCTATTGGGGCAGCATTATCTCCATTGTGGTACCTCTTCTGATAAGCAGCCTCCATGTGGTTGATGGTTATTGTAATAAATGAGGGCTGGTGCCAACGTGGGTTCGAATTATAACGGTGCTACCATCTCTGCCACCCTCAACTTGTCAGCCTGTGAGCAGGGGCTGGAGTCTGTGCTGATTAATGTTGACCACCCGTATTTTTAAGCTGTATTTCTGATGATTAATGTATTAAGAATGATTAAAAAATATATATATATTTAGCCACTATGCATTTGTTTGTGTGTGTGTGTGGCATGAGGGGTGCCACAGGTAAGGGGGTTCCTCCCTTCCACACTGAACTCAGACCTGCACTGTGAACAGTGAATGGTCAACTGGGGCTTGTGAAATTAACATCAGAGTGTGATTTGACTGTTAAGAGTTGTCTTATTAATAAAAGGACAGGCATGCATGCTATATATCCAGCATTTTAATGGGCAGGTTATCTGTGTGTAAACACAATGAAGTTTTCACAAACTGACATTTAATGTTTCATTCCAGCAGCACCTGTGTTTTTCAGATCGCTGATGTTATTTATTCTGCCTCTCCCTAACAGTCAATTCTGCCTTCTTAACAGATTAAAGGGTTGTTGACTTCATGTTTTACCTGATTGTTTGCATATTCTAGAAACCTAGACATTATCATAAGCAGTGGAAAAGGCTTCAGCTGCACTACATTAAAATTTTAGAAAAGGCCAGAGGCATTTAATGCATTAGTCCTGATTTTAAAATACTTCAGAATAAAGGTGCATGCCAGTATTTATGAACAAGACCTGCAAAAAACCACCATATATATATATTTGATTTAAAATTGATGAGGAAATATAATTTTAGTCTCCTCTTTTAGTGTTTGTCCCCTAGGTTACATAAAACTAAATGATAATACCAGGCTAGTTACTAATTGATTGCAGATTCAAAGTTGCATTCGATGTTCTAGCATTTGAAATTGTCTAACTTTTAAATTATATTCACACTTAAAGCTTGAGAATTTTGACATATAACACCTAACTATTACAATGCTTACTCTTAGTTATTTGAAAAAAGAGCAGCAAGCCAACACACTTTCAGAGCATCTTTTTAAAACTGTGTTGGGTGAATAAATGCAAGTGTTAGTCTACCGTTTAATTTTTTCTTCCTCTTTTTAATGTGTGTAGATGTTGCAGAAATTTGTGTTTAAAAAAATGATTTATAGTAAGATCTTTCTGCCATGAAATTGGAACCATCTTTTAATTAAATTTTTGTATCTTTTTTTGCATATTATTATTATGAAAATTACTGAGTTTTTATAATTATCTTTTGATTGGTTTTGCTTGTGTTATTTGCAAGCTATTTGGAAGCTTACATATACATTCATGCTGCATATGCAAGCTTGCAAGTAATGGTCAGCTACAACAGACACAATATTGGCCCTAAGTCACTCTTCAAAATATTACAGCCTTAAAAGGGAAAATATGGACATAGAGCTCACTAAAAGGAGAGTGGTTTATTGTTTGTATTAATTTTGTTAGTAGTAGTAATGTAGTAGTAGTTTGTAGTAATTTTGTTTGATATAACTTAAAATGTTGATGGAAGTAGTTCATGTAATATTGGGGGTTTAATTCAGTAAAACTAGCCTTATTTTTCCTTTACATTTTTCACTGGCAAGTTGAAGTTGTAAAATACTGAAAGAAACACCGACAACTTTACATCTTTCAGAAAACAATAATCACAAGTATGAGCACGTTAGACAGAATTGCACTGATAACCTGGGCAGGGGAGGACACTATTAATACTGCTTTTGGTATCTCCCTCTCTTTTTTTTTTTTTTAAATCTAGAATTATTTTTCTTTCTGTCATTTTTCAGAGCCCACTGGCGCTGTTTGGTAACATGAACGACGTGGGATTCCTGCAGGTGAAGGTCATCAGGGCAGAAGCATTGATGGCAGCTGATGTCACAGGCAAGGATCCATTTAGATTCTCTGACAGAAAAATATCCTAGTAGGACCAGGCCAGGGAAAAGGTGCTTAAAACAGAACTTGATCAAAACATTATTGTCAGTTTGCACAGTCCCACCTTCTGCTCATTAAAGAAAAAATCCTCAGAACAAACAAGCAAAAATTTTGTAAGTGAGGCAGTAAGTCATTCTATTGCTAGCAGAGCCCTGCTTAGGTTATTCCTCAGAAGGGTGAAATAAAACCTTTTCCTCCATCAGAGGTCCTGGAAAAAAATATATAGAAAAGACATCTTTTTTTAGAAAACACAAATATACAAGCTATCCAAATTAAAGCTGAATTCCAGAGGACATGGCAGATAAAAGCTGTTAGACTTAGATATTACTGTACAGTTTTTTTCCATAAGGAAGCATTTGGTATCTTCCAGATACTTAGCAAAGCTGCTGTTGGTTTCAGAAATCTGAAATAAATGCAGGCTCGTGTCCCTACAGCTCATCTGCTTAAGAAGGGACATATAAAAATAATTTATATTTTCTATTTTAAGAAGTATTAAGTGGAATTTAACCTTTTTAATTTAACCTTTTGCTTTTCAAAGTGAAGAAAAAGTATTTCAGCCATATTGACCATATTTCTCCAGAAGTCTCCAGGTTATCTCTCCTGTAGTTCCAATCACCTTCACACTGCACCAGCTGAATGGAGCAAAATGAGCTTGCACTGTGTCAGAAAAGAACCATCACTGCTTTAAAAAAAAAAAAAATAAAAGGGAAAAAAAGAAGGAAACTATATTAATTGCAATTTGGACATAAATATCCTGTTACAGGAGAAGATGTAGTCATATAGCAAAATACTCATTTTTAATATTATTTTGTAAATTAGCTTGAATTCCAGGGTTTGTTTTTTGGTTTTGTTCTTGTTTTTGTTTTTTGCTCAGGCAAGTAAACGTTTTATTGCTGAAACTGATCATCCAGCTTGTGGCACACAAAATAGCAGATTCTATTTTCAGGGAGGCTGGAGAAATGCTTCTAAAGATTCTTCACTCTGCTTTGACCTTATAATCCAATGTGGTCCGAACAGAGAGAGAGAGATTAAGTTATTCAGGGGCAAATGGAATAATTCAGTCCCTGACCTCGTTCAGTCTTCAACTTTTCCAGATCAACATGCCATTTGTGCTGGTTGAACAAATTTTTGGGAATACGTTTGATTCAATTAAAGATGGACAGGGCTGCCAAAAATTTTCAGACATTGCATTTAGAGGGACGAGCAGGAAGAGGGGGCAGAACACTCAGAACCTTCCTGTGCCCCATGTATTTTGTTAATTAGCAAGAAAAAGCATCTGTACAGCAGATATGGTTTGTAAGATGGCTGTGCATTCCAGACACTGCAGAAATTGTTGTATATGTTGGGCAAAAAAAATACCTGGTATTTCAAAAACAGGACAGAGAGGGTTTTTATTGGCTGCTGTAGTAATTGAGGGCTGTTTTTAGTAACTTGTGAGCAAGTGTGGATCGTTACTTTCAAGTTAAACCTTGAATAGTAGGAGTGAGAAATAAATCAAAGTAGTTACTTGATGATTGTCAATAAACTGTGTTTGCAAAAATGGTGTAAAACTTGACCCTCCACCTTTACACAACTCAGGAGTCAGTGTGGAGAGTGCTGTCATCACTGGTGTAACTTACACGATGCAGGATTCCTTGTGTGAGTAAAAGCTAAGGACTGGTTTGCTCTTCTGACAATACAGTTTTTTCAGAGTTAATCTTTTGCCCCCTGAGCCAGAAAAGCAGCTGAAGCACCTGTATGGTTCCTGTGTGGTTTGCTGTGTTTCCTGTCTGCTGGACATATCCCATTTCACTTTCAGGAATCTTTTCATGTGAAGTAATAAATCAAAATTTATTAGTTGGAGCTGAATGGGTTTTAAGAATCCTTAATATTCCATCATTAAGCATAAGCAGAGAGGGAAAAAAGATTTCTGTAATCTTTTAAGTAGTCATCAATCTCACTACAGTTGCAAGGATTTTTTTCTTCCCCCCTCCCCTTTTCCAAATGTGAAATTTTTCTTTTGTTACCACACATTCATTGAGCACCATTGTGATACTGTATTAGCTCTGTGTGAATAAAGAGCAATTGAAACTCCCGTTGAATGAATGAGTAAAAAGCACAAATTACTTTTTAATGAAACCCTCAATTCTTCTCCTTTCCACAGAAAGCCCATAGCCTTGTTCAGCTGAATGCTACTACAGTGGGTCACTTCAGTTAAGCCCCTAATAAACTGTTGGTAGTCAAGGGCAGATTTTTTTCCAGTCTCAATGGACAGGGTCCTTAGATAATTAAGGTTAGTGCAGATTTTTTTAAAAAAAACAAACAGGGAGATTAAAGGATGTTGGTTTGGCCTTGGTCTATGCCCCTGACATGTACATGAGCATGGAAGAAGATGCCAAGGTGGACTGGAATTTTGGTGAAGTTGTGGGCAGGGGAGCAGGTGGGCAATACCAGTTTGAAATGGGCTGCTCAAACATGCCCTAACTGGGTTTGAAAAATACCCCAGAAAAGGAGAAAGTGAGGCTTCTCCCCACTCAGCCCACTTGAAAGCAAGTCCAAGAAAGGGAGGATGGATGACGGGTTGAAAGATTCCCCACTGGGGCTTGAAAGCTCACGTTGATTTCAGGCAGAGCTGAAAAATAAGGCATCTTAATGGACCAGGGCCTTTGAGAGAACTGTCAGGTCTATGAGGAGGTCTTCCAGGATAAAAAAGTTATTTCCTGTGAGGGTGGGGAGAGCCTGGCCCAGGTTGCCCAGGGAAGCTGTGGCTGCCCCATCCCTGGGGGTGTTGAAGGGCAGGCTGGATGGGGCTTGGAGCAGCGTGGGCTGGTGGGAGGTGTCCCTGCCCATGCAGGGGGTTGGATCTGGATGATCTTTGAGGTCCCTTCCAACCCAAACCATTCTATGATTTTATGATCCTATGATCTTTCTGTGGTCAAAACATATTTTTAGGACTTCTACTAGTTGAAAATTACATAGGGTTGGGAGTTGTGGTCACAGCAAATGCTCCTTCCTGGAAAACAAACCTTTTGAAATATGTTTTTCTTCAACTATAATCTAAGAAATGGAACGACACTGAGTGTCGCATTTACTTTTTGCTTACTGAGAAGAGAGTTTAATTTAAATCTTCTGTTGTGTCTTAGCTATTCAGTACAAGGGTATTTCCTCCCTAAATCCTCGGCTAGAAGAGATGTTTTCCCATTTCCCCACATCTTGTGGTGCCTCTGGAAGGCAGGCATACCTTCTGGAGGGCTCTGCTGCCTGCAGACCCTGGCACAGCAGCGTGTGCCATGTCCTTTTGCATGAGGAAATACTCTGCTGGTACAGGAGAAGGTCGGGGGGATTTCCCCCTGCCAGTTTGCCTCTGAAATGAATAGTTTCTCTGCTCACCTGACCCATGTGAGTTTTGGGAAGCTCACCATGGGTGTCGTGCCTTGTTTAGGCAGTGGCCAGGGAATGGGATCCCTTCTGCAGTGAGGTCAGGTCCAGGTGGGTGATGGTGGGAGGATGCTGGCGGTGCAAGCAGAGCTCGCATCACCTTTCTGGGGCATTTTTTTTGCCCTTCTGCAGCAAAATAAAACTCAAAAACTCTGCTGTGGTCGACAAGCAAGCAGGGTGGGAGAAGCACACGCCGCGGGCTTGATCACCTTCTGCCAGTGTCCTGTTATTTCCAGCAGGAGTAGTTAGCAACTCAGGTTCGTTAGCCGAGCAAAACCCACGCTTGGCGCGGCGGCCTGCCTGCAAAAAACAGTTTGTTTTGCTGTCTTTGGGCTTTAATTAAGACGTGTTCAATTCCAGGCCCCTGGCTCCCCTCTCCCCCTGCCCCCACCCAGCTCGCTGTGTCACAGACCGGCGATCAGACGCTTTCAGATGGTCCAGCCCATGACTTTGACCTTCTGCGTGGTCCGGCGTTCCCTGGGGAACCGTTCAGCTCATGAGGTCTGATTTCACACTTCCAGGATGCCTCGGCTCTCTTAACAATGACAGGGAGACAAAGCCCTTTAGAGCGGGCCGCATGGGGACTTGTTTAAATTGGAAACTAGAGAGGAGTCAAGGAACAAGGTTACAGGCTACAGAATAGTGCTTTTAATAAAGAGCTCACAGCTCTGGTGCAGCTCAAAGAGGGCTACCTCTGTACAATTAATTGAGACATTTATCTGGAGCATCTCGGGCCTCTACTTTCTCACAGAATTATGTGATAAATATCAGCTAAGAGGCAAATGAGATGTGCATGAAATGAATTTTTAACACTTTGATTACTGTGTCTCCAGTCTTCATTAGAAGTAAATTTATTTGTATTTCTGACCTCCTTATTAATCAGTTGTCTGCAGGGGAGGGTAGGGGGGGTTTGGGTACCACGATTTCAGAACTTGGTGAATCAGACAGATTTGGCTGAAGAGCTCAGTGGTATTTAGGTTTACAGCCAAAAGCTTTTCAGGCTTCTCTGAAGAACAGAAACTAAGCATAGAAAAACGAGGTAGAATTTTATTTTATTTCTTCTTCCTCTTTTTTAGTTTCATGTTTGGAATTCAGTCTCCCTTCTAAAAAAAAAATTCTATGTTAAAATTTTGATTAGAGCCCTGGAAAATAGGATGGAAATACCTAGGTGGCTAAATGTGCAGAATGTAAATCACTTTTCTAAAATCCATTCTACTAAAATGTCCTAATACCACATGTGCAAAAATGGTCTTTGAAATTGTTCTTCAAATGCTAGGAAATGTCAGAGTGATGTACACAAACGCTAAATTCACAAAGGTATGGAAGCCCATGCATGTAAAATTGAAGGAATAAATTCCGAGGCCCTTTGGAAATATGGTTCCAAAAGTAATTTGCTCTGTCAATTAGTGCAACCAGATTTCAATATACACTTGAATTATCTTCACAAAGTACAGAAATCTACTAGAGGGGCAGTGTTCTATGGTAGATAAAAATCTTGCCCTGCCCTGTCTTTATAGGTTACCTGGAGGCATCAGTCCAGTATCTCACACTGCAAAAACACCTTATTTAAAGGCAACAGCAGTTTTAGGATACCAAGGGCAAAATCAGGATTTAAAATACATTTTTGTTCAGCCTTAATATTTGGAATTAAATACACAGTGAATAGGATGGTTCGTGACTATTCACGTTATTTTTATTCGATTTTTTGTTTGTTGGCTGTGAATATTCTGTGGAGCTGAGTTTCTGGTGGTGGTGGTGGCTCTGTGCTGAGTCACCTGGCAAGGCACCTCCCACATCCATCATGCCAGTCCTTTGCAAGATGACTGCAGCACTGCTGAAGAGGAGTCATCATTTCCATTTTAAAGATGGAAAACTAGGAAAGGTTAACTGACTCAGCTAAGGCCGACAGAGCAAGTCCTTGTCAAAGCTGGCATTTGGCTTGGGTCCTGTACTTAATCCATTAGATAAGGCAGCTTCTCATGCTATTGAGCCATTCCTCCTCCTGGCCAAAGGTCAGGCTGACTGCTCTGTCACAAGCAGCTGGCTGGCAGGGAGCTTGGAACAACATTAGTGACATTAGCCTCTGCATGAGTGGCACTGCCCCCCAGAGTAATGAACTGGCTGTCTTGTTTTCCCAAAAAAATAAAGGCCTTTTTTTGGCTGTGGGGACTTAGATCCCTAATGGGCAGGCATGGCCAGCAGTGGGGGAGAACCATAATAGCCTATGAAATATTCAAACAATACCTCAGATATCATAACCACGATAAACTGGGTTGAACTTTGTGAAGTTGTGCTTTGTGGGCTTGACTTTTAAAAAGCAGAAATAGAATTGAAATCTGCTATTAAATTTTTAAACTATCGAGACCATTTTATTTATTTAATTATTTATGTATTTATTTATTTTTCCTGTGGTCTCTAGGATTCTAGTTCAATTTGGATAATGTCATTTGAGCAATGCAAATAGTCCTGTAATACCTGGCTCAGAATAAAGTTAGCAATTTGCTTGAAGTTGGTTCATGGTCTAGCCAGTGCTTTCTGTCGGTCTATATACCTTTACAGACTGACCAGTGGCAGGGGAATGTTAAATGCCAGTCCATTTGCTTGAAGTTGGTTCATGGTCTAGCCAGTGCTTTCTGTCGGTCTATATACCTTTACAGACTGACCAGTGGCAGGTGAATGTTAAATGCCAGTCCATATTGAGCCTGCTGCATGATTCTTTCTGTGCAGAAAAGTGTTGAAGAAACAAAACCAGAAAATCATTTGTGTCTCTGGACATAGAACAAATCAATGCCTATAGCCTCAGTATCTCCACAGGGCTCCAGGGGAGGAAGCCCCACACACTCTGGTGTCCCTTCTCAGTTAATCCTTATGAAGTGCAGTGATTTTTCTACCCAGGACAGGTAGTTCTGCCATATGCTTCTTGGCTTCCATCTACTCTGAAGAGCAATTGCATCAGTGGTAGTTCCTTGTAAGAGTCTATGGCAGCTCTGATTGAGAAAGAGTTGGTTCTACAGCAGATGGTCCTTCTGATTATCTATTTCCTTTCCTACAAGATGGATTTTTAAAGGTTGAAAACGAAAAAGCATGATATTGATGACTATACAGAGGTGTTCTTTTCCAGTCTAAAAGAGGGAGTTACCTAACTGCATGAAGTATGGATGTTCCTGAAGTCTCTTCTTTCACAATATTAACTGAATAATATGCACATGACATGCAGTTTTCTGGAGACAAATGCATGTATTTAATAGAGTTTTCTAACAAAAAAGCATCACAATTTATGTTGTGCAAAACATGGCAAGCAAGAAGTGTAAATTCGAGTTTTTGTAGCTTTTAAGCAAGAAAAAAAATCCTATTTGTGGACAAGTGGAATTAAAATTCAGTACAAAAGTGTAATTAGGTTGAACTGAGGTCCCTGTTTGCAAGGGTTGCAGTGCTCCAAAATGATTTTTGCTGGGAAAACAATCCAACAAGAAAAAATAAATGAATATTGGACAGCTTCTCCCCCAGGGACCATTGAAGGACGTATCTGTTTAACTTGCCCAGAATTATGAGTTATACTTTATTGCAGTTTGACAGCTCTAATATTCAGGTAAAGTTCATCTTTCTACAAACAAAAGACACTTGGGTCTCAATTGGTCACATGCCACTTGATCTCTTGAGGAGAACCAGTACTTCTGGAGTTGGTTTTGAGATAAAACCCAATGTTTTGTTTCATTTGCCCATAAGAATGGACAGAGGTCAGCTCTGGAAGATGGGCTGCAGTGGCAGGAGTCTGAGATCAGTCCAGCAGTCCTAGAACACCAAGTCTCAAGGGTTCAGAAGTCTCCAAACATCTCTGGTTCTTGCTGATGAGTTCCATCACAGTGAGCCAGGCTGATCTACGCATGTGGTTGTGCTGTAACCTGTGAACTGATGCAAAGGGCTTTTCCTAAACTTTTCCAAGTGAAAAACACAGCAAAACTGTTTAATAGTCTGGTGCTGTAGCTACTTGAGAAGAAAATTTCAAAAGCTAAAATTTTGTGGAGACAGAGGTTTTTTTGTTGTTTTGATTTTCTAAAGATTTTGAGAAGTAATTGAAAACTGTCACTCTTTAGGTCTCTTTTCTATTATGAAAAAGAGTAATTCATGTACCTGCTAAAGAAAATAGATGAATCTGGGATCCAAACTTACTTTATTTCTTTTTTAAAGGACTTCCTGTGCTGTGGGGGACTTCAAGAAAATAACCAGTAATTACCTCTCTAGTTCTTGTTAGCCTCTCTTGCAGATTAACCACTGCTGAGGAGCTGGGCTGGCTTGAGCTGATGGGTGCACAGTTCATCCAGGGCAACACTATAGTTCTGAGAAGTAAGGTGATGAGTCAATTAGTTTAAAAACTGATGTTTTAATTAATCTGTGTGTAGTGTGCAGCGTGAGGGACACAGTGCTGACTGAAGTGAAACATTACTTAGGTCTAACTAAACTGATATCTTGCCAATACAGTATAGCACAGAAAACAGTATCTGCCAGACTAGGTGCAGTGTGTGGCAAGGTGAAAAGAATGGAAAGCTTCAAAAATTGTGTAGCTATTTAATTTTTTTGTCAGTGGTAGCTTACATTACAAAATAGAACTACTTTTAGGGGATGTTCTCAGATAGTCCAGGTTTGTAATGGGTAGAGGGTAAAAATAGGTGAGGGAGATCTGTCAAAAGAGAAGCTGCTTTCCCTTCCAGATTATTATGCATATTATGTATTTCATCATTTCTGTCATTTCAGGAGCCCTTTAGGACTGCAGAGTCCAAAGGCATGTGATGTTACAGCAACAGAGTGGATTAATGGGATTTGTTCTGCTTCTCATTGAGAAGGTCTGATTTCAGTAAGTTGGAAGGTGTACCTGGCTGGCTTTTGCTACCTACTTGAATCCCAGATTCCTTCCAACAATAAGGGTAATCATGATTAGTACCACTGAGAATGGAATAATAGAATCATGAAGGTTGGAAGGGACCTTAATGATCTTCAGGTTCCACCCCCCCTGCCATGAGCAGGAACCACCAGACCAGGCTGCACAAACCTCATCCAACGTGGCCTTAAAAACCTCCAGGGATGGGGCATCAACAACCTCCCTGGGCAACCCATCCCAGCTCCTCACTACCCTGAGAGTGAAGAATTTCTTCCTAATATCTCACCTAAATCTCCCCTCTCTCAGTTTAAAACCATTAACCCTTGTCCTATCTCTGTCTTCTCTGATGAAAAGCCCCTCCCCAGCTTTCTAAGGGGTCAGACCCCTCCTGGAATACTGTGTCCAGCTCTGGAGCCCTCAGCAAAGGAAAGATACAGATCTGTTGGAGAGGGTCCAGAAAAGGGCCACCAAGATGATCCAAGGGCTGGAGCAGCTCTGCTCTGGAGCCAGGCTGGGAGAGTTGGGGTGTTGAGCCTGGAGAAGAGAAGGCTCCAGGGAGACCTGAGAGCAGCTTCCAGTGCCTGCAGGGGCTCCAGGAAAGCTGGGAGGGGCTTGGGACAAGGGCAGGGAGGGATGGGAGCAGGGGGAAGGGTTTCCAGCTGGCAGAGGGAGCTGGAGCTGAGATGGGAGGGAGAAATTCTGTGCTGTGAGGGTGGGGAGAGCCTGGCCCAGGTTGCCCAGGGAAGCTGTGGCTGCCCCATCCCTGGGGGTGTTGAAGGGCAGGTTGGATGGGGCTTGGAGCAGCCTGGAATGGTGGGAGGTGTCCCTTCCCATGGTGGCACTGGATGGGCTTTGGGGTCCCTTCCAACCCCAAACCATTCCAAAATTCTGTGATTCTGTGTTAATGGCCTGACGACTTTTACTTGTCCACTGTGATATTTGGGCCTTCCCTTCTGCCATTTTACAATATTTTCTATTGACAAATTTGGTCTCAAGCTGTTCTCAAATTATAACAATGAGGAGATATGAAATGCTGAGTACAAAAGGGGGATTTTTGTGGTTCTGAAAGATGTTTGTCTTTGGTTTGATCAAGCACCTCTGTGATTGATGTTACATATTATTTAGCTTTCTTGAGTGGTTTGGTATCCTTATAAATCTATAAGGAGAGTCATTGAAAAAGTGCATGTCAACAGATGCAGAAAATAAATTAATGTAGAAAATACTTCCTCTTTGCAGAAGGTGGCTTTTGGGCACTGCAGTTGCATTTTCATGTGCCTGTATACAATTAACAAGCAGAAATCACATTGTACCATCACATGCAAATATGGTTGGTGATACTTTAAAAAGGAGATAAAGTAAAATTATCTAGCTGACCTGCTGTGTCACTGCTGCCTTGTCTGAACTATCTTCTAGGTGCTTTTTTTTTCAAATAGTAGAACCTATGGAACCTAAATAAATGTGTTTAGTCTTGTGAGGTAGGAAAACACTGAGATGTGTGATGTATCCATCTCTGCTGAGTACTGAATTAATCATTTTTCAAGGTTAATGGGAAAGATTCAGTGGTATATTGTTTTCTAGAGAGGGTAAACTTCCACTCTTAACTGTAATTCACAATGTGTTTAAAACAATTATTCTTTATCATTAAAGTTAATAATATGCACATTAACCTCTGATGTAGTCTGAATCAATACCGCAGTTTGGGAGATGTGACCCCTGCACAGCTTTGTCTAAATATTGATTTCATTGTCATTTGTATAAGGTATGAAACAAATTACATGCCTCCCTAATATCATTAATGTAGCCCCCATTCAGCCACTCAATTTATGGCTTCTTATAATGCATGACAAAGCATTACAGAATTATTGAAGACATTGTGAAATACAATTGCTTATTGTACTAGATTTGATTGTGGAGGGCCAGTGCTAGCACTCAATAATTTTCAAACACTTGGAAAGAAAAAGAAAGCCCAAAGACAAGAGCCAAGAGCAGGGGACTCTGTAGTGGGGAACCTGGTTGTTCATTTCCATCAGACAAAGTTCCCTTGGGCTCTGGGGCCTGCAGTTCTATTCTGCAGCTTTCTGCTTAGGTATTTGTAGCCTTACATGAAAATGAGGCATATACTAGTACTGTGCCAAAGGCAAAGGTTGTTCTCTTCAGTCACTGGAGGAAATCAAAACAGGTAGGAGGAACAGCATCTCTGAGACTTGGCCAGCACTTAGAGCAGTTGTCATTACTGTCATAATTTGAAATATGAGGTAAGTCATGCACTCCACACTGATTTCTTCCCTTTATTGCAACTTTATTGTTATCCTGCTCCTCATGCTTTCATTGCTTCTCCTTCCATCATACCTGTTCCTCCCATCTTCCCTCTCAACACGTTCTTACCTTTCCAGGAAAAGTCAGGGTTGCCCTGAAACCCTGGAAATATCAGTTGTCCCTTCTTTTGCTTCCTCTCTCTTCGGAAAGCTCCTTTTTTACACAAGCAAACTGTTGTTATGCAGGAGATTCAGGTGTCTGCTTTCCTTCTTCTCCTTTCCAAATACAAACCTTGGCCTCATGGATACCTAAGAAACAGCTCAGGGTGAGTTTCATGCCTTCCCCCTAAGCTTCCAGTGGCAGGTGATTTTTCTTGCTCTTGGCTTGGTACCTAAGCACTGCTCACCTGCAGTCACTGGCTCTAAGCTGCCTATTTCAGTGGCACACACATATAGGCACACACACACATTTCCTTTCCCCAATTCTTTTTCTCGAGCTTACAAAAAAAAATAATTATAAAAATAATAAAAATACATGAAAAATCAACTTTTACATCCAGTCTAGAAAGCCTCTTCCTTTATCTCCATATTACATTTTCAAAGCAGCATCTTCATCCTTCCTCCTGTGGTGGCTTCTCATACTGAGGGACCTTCTTGTAAATATATGCAAAGCTACTTCATTGTGCTTTTAATGTATACAAAAAAATCTCCACCAGGTTTGAGCTTCTGCTGTGCCACGGCTGCAGAGCATCATTCCAGCTGGTACTGTCTCATTGTTTAATTGTCCTTGCCCATTTTCTCTGGTGTTTAGGCTTTTATCTGGGACTGTCTTTTAAGGCTTTTTGATTTTGGGGAGAGGATTTGTACAGCGTGAAGCATGTAGGGCATAGTAATCTTCGGATAAGTATCATAGATGCTGTGTTGCTGCAAATAATATGGAATAATACATTTCCTACGTTTCAAAACGCTCTAATTATGTTATCATTGCAGTCAGTGTAGGATTGGGACTATTAAAGTAAAGTTCTCTTTGTTGTCTCAGAAGGGTGCTTGGCACCTTTTAGGAACATGCTGGTTTTTCATCAGAAAAGTCTGTATGGTGATTCTTCCCCCCTCCCCCCCTTTTTTTTTTAAATAATAATAAAAAAAACACCACAAAAAAGGTGCTCTTTTAGTGGAGAATGTTAATAGATAACAGAAATGAACAGCCTGTTATGATCATCTTGAATGTAATGCAGACCACAGGACTTCCCCACATTAATTCCTAGAAGAATTACAAGGCAGTTTAGATTAAAGAAAACAAATAAATAAATAATCACAAACCAAAAAACACAACGAAAATCAAACAACAACCTAATGAAAAAACAAACCTAAACAACAACAAAAGAACCAAACCTGAAACTTTTTTTTTTTTTAAACCTTGCTCACAGTTCATAAATTTTGTTCCAAATTTTATCTTGTAGGTAAAAGTGACCCGTTTTGTGTAGTTGAATTGAACAATGACAGACTGCTGACACACACCATCTACAAGAACCTCAACCCAGAATGGAACAAAATCTTCACATTGTAGGTGTTTGGATTTTGTGAGTGTTTGGGGTTTTGTTTTGGGGGGGGGGGGAGGGAAATTGTGAAGAGGTACCATTTTAAAGTTTAAAAAAAATGAAGGTCTGTTTCTTGGAAAGCAGGTGGGAGGAATGCTGAGCACTCCTGAGAGTTTCAAGGGCCAATTCCATCATGCCAGGTGGAAAAAGTTCTGGGTAGAATAAAGGATGTTGTGGTTATGGCCTTCATTAAAATGTGGTCATTAATTTGAGTAAAGATTAGATACCTGTATAAAGGAAGGGGTTTTTAATGCATTCATACTTCTGTAGATTATGATCATATGCTTTTCCCTTGCCTTTCCATTTCCCAACTGCACTTCCCACAATAAAATCCAAACCAGGACAACGCTGCTGTGTGGTGAAGTGCAGTCTTAAAACATTTAATGTATTGGGAAGTTGGGTAGTTGCAGCTGGGTTTTTTTAATTCCTTCTGTTCTTTTGAAGGCAGTAAAAGGCTCTGACAAAACAGAATGAACTATTCCACAAACGAAATGTCCCTGTTATTTGTCTTGGTCTGTTACCTTCTGCTTCTCCCTGCTCCTCTCTGTCTGGCTGCAGTGTGACACCAACGAGTAGAAAA
>NW_009952686.1:702511-708322 GCF_000747805.2 Chaetura pelagica | reverse complement strand
GCTGAAATCAGCAAACAATCCACTGCAAAACCAGTGGAAGCTTTACCTTTGTGCACACTTACTTCACTTTATCGGGAATGAAAATGCTGTGTTTTGCCTTTCACCTCAAAACTGAGTCTCTTTTTAATTTGCTTGCCTTTTTTTTTTTTTTCCCCTCCTAAATGTGTCATTTGTGTATTTGGCATCCGTAGCTTTTATTACCCTGCATTGAGCTCTCAAGAATGAACTCAGAGCAGAAGAAAAAATCTCACAACAGTTGTGCTTCTCGTTAGCTTATTAAGGTAGTTCTCATTTATGTATCTGAAAAAAAATAAAAAAAAATTCTTCATTAATTTATTTTTAATTATCTACTAATAGAGCCAATAACTAATCAACCTCTACTGCTTGATGATGTTCTCTGCATAAGAAATTGCCTGTGTTTGTAGAGGACAAAAGACTCATCAGGAATCAAATACAAAACCTCCCAACAGCCTTCCAGGAGAGTTTTCATCTCTCTTCTACGTATATTTGCACTGACTGTTTTAGTTATTAGTTTGTCAATTAATTTTGGGCTGGTGAGGCAGTTTCGTCTGGAGACGTGTTATTCTACCAAAGTTAAAATGCTTTTCTTGAGTTCCTATGTCCTGGATCAGCCATCTGATCAAAGATGAGTTCTCTCAAGCAATTGTGGGTTTGGTTTTTTTTTCTCAGAACAAGGAATGTGAAATTGTTTTCACTTGAGAGTTCTCAGTGTACAGTGACATTTGTTGTGCCCTCGTGGAGGAGCGTTCAGTGGCTCGCAGGCAAAAAAACCCAGTATCAGCTGAAAAATGCACCGTTCTGTGTTGCTTGCTCCTCGTTTGCTGTAATGGCTGTTGTCTGTTGGTAACTAAGCAAGGCTGTTAGAGTTAAAGAGCATGTTCTCAGTGCGAGGATGTGCTTGTGCAGCTTGTAATTACTTTTGTTGGCAAACCTAGGATCTCACAGTTATTTGCAGAAGGAGTTGCTGCCAGGGTAGCAGTGTTCAAGGGACAGTCTTTAAAGGCTCTCAGCCCTGCTGCCTGCAGCTGGTAAACCCCCAGTCCTGCCCCATTTTGGCTCCCTTGGCAGCTCATGCAAACCCCAGGTAGGAGATTTAGAGCAAAATCCTGGGGAAAACTTCTGCTGGGAAAGCCTGGCAGGGAGATCAGGGTTGCTGCAGCCCTTGGAGAGCATTTCAGTGGTACAGGAAGGGGGGGGAACACCTCACTTACTGAACTTGTGTTCTCTGCCATAGGAAAAATCTTGGGTATCTGTTTTTTGCTAACCTTCCATGCCTTTGTCCTTGATGCCTGCTGGGGTAGGTGACTCCTTCTTCTCTTCTGTCTGTGCTTCTCCCTTGGCAGCAATGTTAAAGACATCCATTCCGTGCTGGAAGTGACAGTGTATGACGAGGACCGCGATCGGAGCGCTGACTTCCTAGGCAAAGTTGCTATACCACTGCTGTCTGTGAGTTGCATCCACCTGACACACTGCTCTGTATTTTTCCTGCAGGAGGGGGGCAGGAGGGGGAGAAAATAAGGAAAGGGGGAAAAAAAAAGAAAAATATTTGCAGCTCTGTGTCTGTCATTTCTCAACCAAGGTCTGTAATAAGAACACTAAAATTTTAACATACTCAATTCACGGCCACGTTGAATCCCATGATAGTTAATTTTTCCTGACAGACTCGGTCCTGGTAATGAACAGGTACTTGTCAGACTTGCCACAGTTGTTTTGGGTTCTCTGTCAGTTTCAGCAGCTGGGGGTCAGGGGTCACGGGGGGGGCTGTATTCAGCAGAGACCACGAGACAGACGGCTGTCATGTCCTTTTCCTGCAGATTCAAAATGGTGAACAGAAAGCCTACGTCTTGAAAAACAAGGAGCTGACAGGGCCAACAAAGGGGGTCATCTATCTTGAAATAGATGTGATTTTTAATGCTGTAAGTCTTAACTTTGGCTTTTTTGTACTGCTAAAGAGTTCAGTTTCGTGAAGGCTTTTGTTCCTGATTTGTAGAGAGTTTCTGTCATTCCTCATTTTCTCTAAACCTTGATGTGCACCACAGAATGCTCTTCTGCCACTGCCTGGCACACCCACTCTTTTTGTTGCTGCTGCCGCTGCTATCGCTGATAATGTGAGGAGCAGCAACTCCTGCCTCTCTGTGTCAGGGGCTTGGCAGCCATGGCTTTGAAACTTTGCAATTTTTGCAAATTGAAGCATGTGTTATTAGTGAGGAGCCAGTGAGCTTGAGATACTGACACGGGTTTTAATGCCTAGGTGAAAGCCAGCATACGAACCTTAATGCCCAAGGAAGAGAAGTACATCGAGGAGGAAGACAGACTGTCTAAACAGGTAAAGAGTAAGGAAACACTAATCCCCTCCAAAAAGCCTCAATATCAAGTGTGCACATCCAAATATCTGGTATCATACTGCTGAGGGGAAAGAATAACATTTTCATTCCCTGTTTACGAAAGAATATGATAGGTTCGAAAAGGCAGAAACAAAATACATGGGTTTATTGTGTCTCCTCTATAAATTGCAGCTTAATTTCCATGAAATACGTGAATAAGAACACAGTTGAAACCATCAGGTTCCACACGTATCAGATTATAGCACAGGTGCATGTAAACTAAGTCTTGCATAAATTTTTGCTGTTAACCTTGACCCGAGAGATCTCAATTTGTTGCAGGGTAGAGAGTCTTTCAACATTCTTCCAGTGAAATTTTAAATAAGGAAGTTGAGTAAGACTTGAATCAAAGGTGAAAGCAGACTGAAACTCTTTATTGCTCTGGAGACTCCTGTGGGTGTGGAATGTCTGGACCCTTTTTTCTTTTTTCTCTGGATATTTTTGCTAAACACAGTTTTAATATTTTGGTTAAAACTATTTAAAGAAACATCTTACCTTTTTCTCCACTTGAACGACTTGTGATTCAGTTTTTTGTCTCCCAGAGCTGATGTATTTTATATGGAGGCAACTGGGCTTTTGGCTGAACTGTGGGAACAAGACTTTTGTTGTTTGCAGAGAAAAGGCAAAGGTCTTAAAATGTTGTGTATTTTTTACTCTGCTGAAAGCATAATTTGGATTATCTGTCAGATGAATTTCATGTCAATTGGATGATGTATTTCATTAAAAAAGATTTCAAGAGGCAAAATATTTCTTCTCTGTGTTGTGAAAAAAAGCAGTTACTAAAGCTCCATTTTGCACTGCTATTCCAGCAAAAAGGCAGCAAGGCCTTTTATTCAAGATTTGTTCTCCCCACTCTTGTAACAGAAAATGGCACTTTGATTTTTGCAGATGGCAGGAGGAATTAACTTTAAATAGCCTCTTTGGGTTAGTTGGTTTTGTTTTTTTTTTATTATCTTTCATGGGATGCCCCACCACAATGCCACTTATATTGAGGGGGAAAAAAAGGAATCTTTTTGTGTGACTGATGCACCTGCACTTTAAAACATCCAGATTTTCCTAGAGTGAACCTGTCTTAACTACCTAGGTGCTCAACACACAAATTAAAACATTCTCTGGTTAGTTCAGTTCTTTTTAGTCAAGTTTATTACCATATTACAGGACATAGGGCTGTTCTGAATCAAAACCCAGCACTGTTACATCTCATCTTTGTATAGATTGAATGTATGTGTTTAAAGTTACTTGGATAAACACTTAGAACCATGTGTTCAAAATACAGTATAGCAGACCAATTTGCTAGAAGTGAAGGAAAAATTGGAGGTAAAGGGTGCAGATGATCTGAATTAGATTAGTATAGTCATTTTTCATAGTTTCAGGTTCATGTCCTGCAGCATCTTTTTATTAAAGAGACCAACATTTGTTCAGTAGTGGAGAATGGGGAAGGTGCTGCTTCCTTTAGTAAAACTCTGAAATCCTAATTTAAAAAAATCAGTTGAGGAATTTTTCAATTCCCTTTCTAAAAGTGAACAGCAATTTGTGTACCATTTAGAATTAAATTCAACAAACACTGTTTGACACAACTAACACATGGTCCCTCTTCTGGGTCTCTCAAATTTGAAACGATCCTTCCCCATTTGTAAGCTGAAGATCTTAATGTGCTGTTTTTTCATTATGAATGTTAGTGTGGTAAGCCTGAGCCTCTCTGCAGCTTTTGGGGTTTTGAAACATTTCCATTTCTTCCCTCTTTTCAACAGCTGCTGTTAAGAAACTTCATCCGGATGAAGCGTTGTGTCATGGTGCTCATAACTGCAGCCAACTACATCAGCAGCTGCTTTGACTGGGATTCCCCCCCGAGAAGTCTTGCTGCTTTTTTGGTATGTCCTCTTTAGGAAAAATTAGGGAAAATATTTTCCTAGCAAGAGTGGTCAGAGACTGCAACAGGCTGCCCAGGCAGGTGGTGGAGTCACCATCCCTGGATGTGTTTAAGGGTCGTTGGGATGTGGTGTTGGTGGATGTGGTTTAGGGGACAACTTTGTAGAGCAGGGATGATGGTTGAACTGGGTGATCCCAAGGGGATTTTCCAACCTGAATTGTTCTGTGATTCTATGATTCTTTAATTTTATTGTTGACCAACCTGGTGTATTTGTGCTCTAGACTGATAGACAATAGAATACTGCTGGGGAGAAGTGTTCTGATTTTTTGATTTATTTACAGTTTTGCCTTATGAAGATGCCACAAATCATGTTTATTAACTTATTTATTTTTTTTTTTAAAGTAATTAAGTTTAAAATGTCACACAAACAAGATGGTTTGGGTTTTCTTAATTTACAATTATACACATAATCAAGTGATACAACTGAAAATGCACTCAGTGAACCATAGATAATATATCTTGGCCTTATAACACTTTGCTTCTCTTAAATTTTGTTTTGGTCCCCTTGTCTTTGCATATTTACTCTAAAACTTGTTTTGAGTATTTCATGAATGCATTTACATATCATTAATATAAAATCAGTGGTATTTCATCCCCCACATCTCAATATGTGTTACACCTCTAACTTTTTTAGAACACAGCTCTGGATCCAAGTTGTTGCTCCCTTACTGTGTTTTTGTATTCATTGTTTTAAAACAAAACAAAACAAAACACAAATAATAATAGAAAAACACAGTTTTAAAATTACTAATGCAAACAAGCTAGTAACTTTTAGACATCAGGCTCTGATTATTCTTCAATTTTTAGGGAATTACTTTTTAGTTATTTAAAAAAAACTACTATTTATCCTTAAATATTAGCTTCATTAATATTAACCTTTTATTCCTGTTAAATTTGGAAAATTCCAAGCATAATCATAGATTATCTTGTGTTTCCCATATCTTTAATTAAAAGGTATCTTTTTATTAAAAAACCCAACATAGCAGCTACAAACAAAACCAGAGTTTTGAGTTGCTATTAGCATACAGAGGTCTAAATATAGTTGCTACTGTTTGCTTCAGAAAGATGCTATGTCATCAATTCAGTTTAAAATTGTCAAAATTTTGCAGGAAACTGCAGATTTCCATGGAAAACCAGAATGTTCACATTGCTATTACTGCCCCACTTGCTAAATACTCAACTGTCCAAGTGTGATTTCAATGTGTGTTTGTGGAACACTCACTTGTTGCCAGTGGAAGAAAGGGAAATGGAAAGAAATCTTGTTCTTTGGGGCAAAGGAAGTTATTTATTTCTCATGGTGTGGTGCTCTGGCTGTGGAAGAAGTTGTATTGCTGTTAAATTGTAATTGTTTCCCACCATACATAACAGGTAATTGGAAATAATAAGAGAGAGAATAGGAGTAGGGAGGTCTGTAGTGAATATGTGTCATTATTATACTTACTGAGTAATGCAGTATAAATGTGCATATATATCTATATT
>NW_009952686.1:691769-702389 GCF_000747805.2 Chaetura pelagica | reverse complement strand
ATATAAAGTATGTTTTTCTTAGTTTTTCTTTGGTATTTCTTTGGCTCTGGGGTGGTTGTGGTAGTTATGGATCTAGCATTTCCAAATCAGTGCTAACTTCACACTTTCCTGCCCTGCATCCAGAGGGCTAACCTGTGTTTATCGACCTGAGGTTGTTCTCTCCAAGGATCAAATCATCCCTCAGTTGGGCAAAACCTTGATAAGTTCTTGCTAACTGAGTCAACTCCACATGAACTTCTATTGTCATCAAAGGGTTTGGATTTAGATGGTTTCTGGACTTTTATAGCTATTGCACAGGCCCTTGAAAAGTCTTGAGCATGGGTCACTTGCACATGTAATGCTGAATTATGCTTGCACTAAGGTTACACTGGAATTTAGTGGATTCCATAAAAAAAGCTGTGCTTGTGTGTGTCATTTTCATCTCTTGACTATTACACAAATTGTATCTCCTCTCGAAGTTGTGTCCCAGAGGTTGGAGAATGTCACAGTCAAATGTCAGTGCCAAAGAGGAGATGAGAAATAGGCCATTCTGGAGGTTTCCAACTCTGTAGGCAGACTAATAAATAGCGTACAAGACTTTTAAACTAACCATTCCTGTTGGGTTTGAAGATGTACCTTGATAGATAACATCCCAATGCAGATTTAGGGCCACTTCATGTAACTTAAACACACGAGGGTTGATTTTTCAGGTCTCCCATTGCCCCAGGCTCTTGGTGCTACAATCACAGGTCCCCTTTCTTGTGCCTCACCCTGTATCTTTACTTTCTGATGGGGTCACTGTTAGTGAAGACCTCGGGTGAAAAAGTTCTGACTGACTAGCTGAGTTTTCAGAAGTGTAGTGAGTTATTTGTAATTAATGGGAGATCTGGAATGGGGAACTACTCCTGGCAACCCACTGAAAGCCTGGATTAATATGGTCACTCTTCCAGTTGTCTGCCTTGGGCTCTTTGCACACTGAAGTGTTCACTGCAGCTCTTTTTGAAATCCTTATCCTTGGAGAGTCACAGTGTTGGTCATTAATACTTCAAGTTTTCATTGAAGGGCCTGGCTGATAATTTATACTCCAGAACTTAGTGGTCTCAAACCTTGACGTTATTTCGGACACGTTAGGATGGGAAGTGCTTTATTAAAGGTTTAGGATGGTTCTTTCTCAAATGTGTCTGAAGGCAAAGGCTCAGAGATCCACATTTCCCATGATGTACCTAGAAGTACAGAAAACTAGAAGTTAAGTTTTCAGTCTTCTAGATTATACATTTCCTCAAATAAGCAATATTTTCCCTGTTTCTGTGGAACTTCTTAAGGTCATCACCTATGCTGAGTATTTTGCCTGAACAATTGAAGTTTTTTTCCCCTTTTTTTCTTTTCCCATGGCTCATTAATTCATAGATGAAGAATAATTGATACCCAGACATATTTTTAATTTTTTCTGGTGATAATATAACCATGACATACTCTGAAATGTCATTTTTCAGGGAGTCAGAGTTATTTGTAAATAGCTCATGGAACACAGATTGTTCTGGCTAGAATATGACTTTAGATTTCAACCATCAGAAGGTTTTATATTCTCCCCTCCTTTTCCATATTTATTTCCTGTTGAAGAACAATGTTGAATTATTGTTCTGTTCCAGAACAGCTTTATTATACTGTATATATCCCTTTTGTATCAACAGTGTGTTGTATTTTTGTGGTTATGCTTCTTAAGCACATAGATGCAATGGAAAAGAGTAGAATATGTAGAGAGAGCCTTTCACATGATTTTCTGTATTTCAAACAGACCTTTGGATTATTTAGCAGTTAATTTCTCTGTATTTTTTAATTCTGTAATTAATATGGTATGCTTCAGGCAGAAGTACTTTACATTAGAGTATGCAGAAGTGGTTGGTTTTCCTTCAGATTAATCTACTGTGGGCACTGAAATGTCTACTAAATTGGGCCTAATTTCCATCAGCTTCTTGATCAGACATTTGTGTTCTTGCAGATGTCAGTGGGTGCAACGTGGAGGGAAAAAAGTGTACACTTTTTTTTTTCAGTACTGTCATTTCTCACTGTAATGAGCACAAAAATAATTGGACAACTGAGCTATCAGTAAAAGGACACACTTCAACGTGAGTCAATGAATTATTTTACAGGACAAACTTTAATCTTTAAATGTGATTGTAGATAATTTGTGCTACCATCTGTCCATTTGGAATTCTTTTAGCCTTTTCAGTCGTTATACAGTAAGTGCTGCTGTGTTTAACATTAACATTTGATATTTTACACATTTAATTTCTGTACTGCTGCGTGGTCCTTGGGGAGCTTTGCTCCAGTGCTACATGAGAGAGACAAAGTATTGATCAGTTAACATTTCAGCTACATTTATGTATGTCGCAAAATTAATGAAAATGCCAGACAAAAATGTCAGAGTGCACAAAAAGGTAGAATTTAAATTTGGTAGTTTAATGAAAAGTTTAAGATGTGCATTATCAAAAAATGTCCCCTTGACTTTAAAGTACAATTCATAACTGAGTAACTAAAGGGAACCACATATTTTACTTGGAGGAACATTGAACATGAAATATGAGGGAATATACGATCTTCAAAGTGTTTGGTATCCCAAAATGTCCTCAGTGAAACACTTTAATTGCCTGATTTAACTGCTACTCATAAAATAAACTTGTTTCCTTTCTCATTGGGAAGCAGAGTGCCCTCACCTGATCACACACGTTTTTTAGCATGTCCCCAAATTAAAGCTTCCTATGAACATGTGCTCCTGTTCCTGTTGTTGTGCCTCTGAATCTTGCTATACTTGTGTATGAATGCACATAGAAAATACCTTCCTTTCTTGGGCTCTGAAATATTGATAAAATTACTCACCCTGCACCCAGGTAGTTTGTCTGTTCTATCTCACTTTCACTTTGTCTTCTGACGTTACACAATTCTTGTGTGAAAATGGCACAGCAGTGTTCCCAGCCCTTGATTAGGGCTGGGATTAGAGAAGTGCTACTTCTCTTGCACAACACCAGTGAGTTGTGATGGTGTCATGCTAATTAGTTGAAACTGAAAAGCAAACAGAAAAAAAAAGAGCTGGTCCCAAGCAGGAAATGAGACGGTAATTTTGTCAACTTACTTAGCTTTTCCCTATTAAAAAGAGAAATAATCACGACTGTGTGCTTCAGAAGCAACTTTCACTCAAAGAAGGGCAGTGATTATGTTTTGGGAGAGACTTGATATGGTACCACCAGGAATGGGGATGCACTTTTGTTAGTTATTAAGTATTTTCCCTTTTTTCAGCCTGTAATTGTAGGAGAATCAAATTTTTGAAGGTATATTTGAGAGCTCAGAAATTTTGCTACTATTGATACCATTATTGAGGATATAAAATCTTCAAGTTGCTTTTTACTAAACCTGAGTGAAGTAGGACTATCAGGCTGTCTTTCCCACCTGTTGGAGGAAGTGCTGGTGAGGTAGCTGCAAAACCTTCTCACAGCCTAAAAAACCCTTTCCAAGAAGTCCTTTTGCTGTCAAAACTGCCAGCCCCCAAAAGAGGTGAAGTGACACGGCAAGGCCAGGTTACAAGATTAATTTCTGATGCAGGTTGTGCACACGTGCAAGAGTCTTCCAGCTTTTTGTCAGCTGTATCTTCACCAGCAGGAAGGAAAACAAAGTAGAACAGAGTGCTATGGGTTTGGGTTTCTTTCAGAAGTAAAACAGGTAAAAAAGAAAAGCTGATGTAAAACCTGTTTCCTCTTTCCTAATTTTTTGTAGACCAGCAGAACTGATGTGAGACTGCTGAAAAAAAACAAACCAGAGAGGGGTCTGAGCTTTCTGCAGCACTTAGCTGTGCTGTGTGCCAGGTGTTAGAAAGTGGAAAACAGATATATAGCAGATCCTAGTGTTTATGGCCACTGAGATCCTTCTACCATTCGTACATACAGAGCACAACCAGCACCAGCAATGATTCAGAAGCCCCTCTGTGCTTAACCATAGCAGTTGAGGAACAGTGCTGGTGTGGAAACACTTGGTGGCATCAATCCCTGTCTTGGGTCTGACACATTATGTGTTTGCAAATCTGATGCAAGAAAAGACTAAGCAATATTTATATGCTTAAAATTGTCTTTTATTATCTTATTTTGGTTTTTAAAAAATCGCTTTCATTTTACTTCCTTCATAGGGTGAATGCACACTTAATAAACCAGGCTAGCAGTGTCATTCATTGCCTTTTAGGCAATCTAGTGCATCCTCTGTGCTGCCCAGCTGCTGTTCCAGGAAGACACGTGTCTGTCTAAGGTTCTGTGTCATTTCTGCCATCACCACCCAGCTGATGGGGGTTCCCACCAGCTCTACCTTTAGGCACTTTTTATTTTACCTGCATATTTATTTTCTGTGATTACCTAGGTTCCATTCTGACTTCTCCATAAGCTTAAAGTGTTCAATCTCAAAAACTGCAATGCAGTGTGGGGAAATGTTCTCCTTATTTTAGATGACCAGTAAAGGTAAAGAGGCTTTATGATTTCTGGAACAGAAATTACACAGGAGAATAGAGCATTGGTACACCTAGTCTTGGACTTTTCACTACCAAACCATTCTTCCCACCTGTTTTCCTTTTCTGCCTACTTAGAAAACTGACAACTTTGCACTGGAACTATTTGATCAGAGCTTTTATAATGTTGTTATTACTTGATACACCAAGAGGTCCAATGCACCAAATGTAGTTGATCAAAAATTACAGAAGTTTAAAAAAACTATTAGTTACCATCCAGTACTTAGTGTTGCTCAAAAAGTTCTAAAATCAAGCTTAGATTTCCTCTTCGGCCAGTGATGTGACTAGAAATCTAGTCAGTGGCTTCCCTGAATTGCCATTTCACAGTCATGGCAGGAAATCTTGGCCATTTAAACGCTCATTACTTAAATAGTGCACATGGGTGGATTGTAAAATACCCTGCTTCTTCATCATCTTTTAGTAATGAGTCATTTGAGAACCAACACATTATAAAATCATGTTACAAAGAGTTCTTGACTTTTTATTTTAGCAGTAGAAGTGATTATAATGGTTTGCCTTGAAGTGGAAGGACTGTGGCCCACTCTGATTTTACTGGGTTGTTCAATAGTTAAATTAATGTAATGCTTTGCAAAATGTTTCAGTCTAGTGAAGGAAGAGGCAATAACCAGGTGAGTCGTGTGCCCAAGTAAGGAAAATCAAATAGAGAAGCAGTGTTTCAAGCTTTTGAAAACAGGATGTGCAAAAGGTTTAGAAAGGCAGCCTGCTCAGAAACGAAGCTGTCAGTTCCCTCCTAATGCTCCTTGTGGAATCTGCAATGTGCTTATCCCTACAGAGTAGCTGCTTTTTCAGTAGGTGAGTAGCTGGTAGGTGATACTATAGGCATCTGTTCCTGGCTGGAAGAATTAAGAAAAAGCAAGTAATGTTCAACATGCTGGATTTTACTGAAGTGAGCACATTTAGGGTAACTGCATAATGTTTCAAATATGCATTGTGGAAATAGTTGTCCTGCTTATACTGTTTAACAGGCAGTTTTACAGTTCCAGCTTGGCTTGCAGGACATGAAAGCCAATTAACATAAAAAGAGCTTAGAACGTATTTCCTTTCTGCTAGTGCTCCACATGCTATATGGCTAACAGTAACTGGGTTTATTGGTGTTGTAAATAAAGCCTCAAAAGGAAAACACCCCTGAGAAACCATTGCAGAAGTTACAGGGGAAGTTTTTTCCCTGTTTCCTCAAAGTGGGCTGTCTGCCACACACAGCTTTACCCTTTTTTGGCAAAAGACAGGTGTTGCCTGCTTCCCATCCCAAAAATGGCTGGTTTGGACTGGGAGAGTCTGAAATCTTGTGTCCCACTTGGAAGTAACTGGTGGGTGGTGATGCTGCTTGTGATGATGACATCCAAACCCAGCAGAACTGTCAGGGAGAGCCCATTCTGAGTCTGTTCCTTTGGGAGGGCTGTGTCGTTGTGCTGTCCCCTCCTTGTGGTCCCTCTGCCTTCCTCCTCCACCTGAGCTGGAGAAGAAAGCAAGAGGCTTCATTTTCACCTGAACTCCATTAAGATTGATGGAGGAAAGGCCTGTGAAGGGCATGGGCAGTTAAAATAAAACTGGGAAAGCTGCTTGTTTTTCTTTCCTTGTGAAAGAGTATGAAAAAGCAAGAGCACTGGAAGTTGTCCTTTGCCTGGGATCAGATGTGTCTTTGTGTACTGAGTACCCCATCTTTATTTCCAGTGGACAAACTGCTGATGTGTGGGGTTGCAGAAGAATACAGAAGTTCACAAGGGGTGGACTTTTTTCTCCTAAATTAGACACAAATTATGTAGCACATTACTAACCTAATCTGTGTTACATCGTTTAGTCAGGGTAAACATTGTTTCCACCCAAGGTGTTTTCAGTATCTGAAGAACAAGGATTAAATTCTAGGATTAAATCTTTCAGGAAAATGATGCTTCCTTGAAGTTCTTTTCCAGATGCTTTTCCTCCTTCCCTCCAGGGTCTTGGCCCGAGGTCTTGGTGACAAGGCTGCATGGAGCAGAGTACTATCTAGACAGAATGTTTGCTTAAATTTCTCTATTAAAGCCCAAACTGCTGGTTTCAAGGTTCTGAAGAGAATACTCACATAGCTTAAGCCATGCTATTACTAAGGGTTAGGTGGTTGTAATGGCCTGTCTTGCACATCAGCTTTTTGCTTTGTCTTGGTCACAGTGATATAAAATTAGCCAAAACTGCCCTGAAGATCCTTTTAGTTGAGTGTTAATGCAAGAAACAGTGTTGTCCAAATAGCTTTTTAATACATGAAAGACTCAGAGTGTGGGTGGAATGTTAATTTTTTACCAGGTGTCATGCTTAAGTGATTTAGGTTCTGCAGGAAAGGAGAATTTCAGTTGACTCATAAGCCACTTGTTCAATATAAGAAGTATTGGTTTGTTGGTTTTTTTAGTTTATTTCATTTTAAAATATATATATAAATTTAATAGGCATTTATATACCAAAATCTGTTTATAACTTTGTAATAAACAGGTAGATATAATTTTAAAGCATAATTTGTTTTGATGTCACTGGTAGATTTTGCTTGTCCCAGAATAAGTATGAACACTTACCCAGTAGAGGAAACTAACGTTGTGTCCAAAATTGTTACTGATTAGAAAAAAAATAATGAGCGAATGAAGCCAAATGGCTGCAGCTGATGCTGAGTACTCTTCCAACTGGGGGGGGGGCATAATTCAGTCTTGTTTATTCAAGATTGACAGCTGCTCTCACAGCTATTGTTAGGACTCCAAAGTTATCTGTTAAAACTGGTATTATGCAATTGGAACTTCTTGGGCAATTAGTGTGCAGCACCAGCTGAACGGCAGGCAGGATTCTCTCTCCGCAGCTGTATAGTAGCTGTGCTCAGATGTGCCTGTGTTCCTGCTCTAATTGACTGGCCTCCATAAGAAGACACTGCTCGTTAATGAAGAGACACAGACACTTCCTAACCCCATTAAAAATAAAATAAAAACTAAAAAGGTAGCAAAGAAATGTGCTAAAAAAATAATAATAAAAAAAAATTAAAAAAATGAATGAAATTAATTCTGCTTTGGTTCGCCGGGTTTACGTTTTGCATTTGTTGCTGCAGGAAGTGGCACTTGGGAAAGCTGTGATTAAAAAAGATAATAAAGCCAATATTAACACATATCTGTGATTCTCTGCAGTCATTATGTCTCTCCTAAATCATAACTTGAGGGGTAAACATGTTAAGCTGAAGGTAAATCCCCACTTCGACAGTAGCTCTGGCAGGACTAACTCATGAGGTTTTGCTGTTTCCTTGTATTTCTCCTCTGTCTTTACACACACAGATTCCTGGTGTCTGTTTAGCTTGAGATGCTCCTTTCTGGACTATTCTCATCCTAATAAAGTCAGCTTGTGTGATATTTCTGTTCTTGCTCTGTCTCTCCTGAGGTCTGTCTCATTTATAAGCAAGAAGAAAACAATCTCTTTCTTATCTCAGGCCAGAAGGCACAGGTGTATGTATTTGAAACTCTTGTTTTCCAATGACAGATTCTTCAGTTTCCAGGAAATGTGTACTTTTAATAATTAAAATCAGCTAATTGCTTTGAAGATGAGTGATCAGTACTGCAAGGGATACTGCTAATGCTTATTTAAGGTGGCTCTTTTCCTTAATAAGGAAGGATTATTTTCTACTTGATACACAGTATTCTTGCTGTTTTCCTTTTGAAGAACCTCTAGTACCAACAGATACTGTGTCCCTCTAAGGTAACAAAAAAATTTTAAAAGTAAGCATTTTTAATATTTCCTACCACTTTAATTATTACTTGCTTAAAGCACCAATGTTAGCAGAAGGATTATGAGTTAATAAAAATGTCATAGTATTAGTATATAAAACACGTTACAGTTTTCCCAAGATAATCATTACAGCATAAGGCCATGTTAACAACACCTAATGCTTGTTCTCTTAATCCTCATTCTCTAAATCTGCTTGATTTTCATCTTTAGGAAAACGACCATAACATTGTAGCAAGTAAACATGGCAACATTTTGGAGTGATTTATTTTAAGGAAGAGGTAACTAATTAAATCCCTTGTTTGAGCTTTGTTTCTGGATTGTGTCTCCATCTGCGTGGCATTGCAGCTTCACATCAATCTAGGCAGTGTTTTTAATACTGGACATTAATATTCCCTCGTGCAACTCCAGTAAAACACATTAAAAAGTTATTTATTCATCACAGTCTATTAGCTAGAGCATTTGGAAAATAACTTTGGAGTTCCAATAGGTCATTGTTGTGTCAGTATTCCTTTCACATACAAGAATCACTTCGGGTGCTGGTTGTGGTTTTTTAACCTTTGAAGACATTTTTGCTTTGTTCCGAGGCTGCTTGGTGTTCTTATTAGCTCCCTTGAATCCATTCATAAGAGCAAGATACATCTCTATAAATTCCTGACTGGCTGGAGAGCATTTGGAGCTGAGAACTCCATCAGCCCATCTCATGGATGGAGGAGCAGGCTGGTGGGACCTCCCACAGCTCGAGCTGCCCACCCGGGCACCCGCTGCCTCCACCTGAGCTCCTGCAAACCGAGCCCTGTCCCATTCAGCTCTGCAAGAACAGCCCTATTGTCAGGGGAAGAAGCGTTTGTTTCTGAGGGAAAATTATTCCAGTTCCACTTCTGAATGAAAGACAAGGCTGTTATTACTCCAGGGATATTAGGCCTCACTGCTTTTTTGAGAAAACAAATTTGCTGTAACTTTATCTGTAATTTGGTACCGCGCGGGCACAAATAGAGTCTGCATTGTGTGGAACAGGAGGCAGCACTCGGGGTCTGTAAAAGCCATAAAAAGGGTTGGGTAACCATTATATTTCCGAAAGAGACCTTATCAGAGTCATAGGTTAAAAAAAAAAAAAAAAAGTTACAAAAAAAAAAAAATTCATTATGGCCTAACCATTAACTGTTACAAACGTGCTTCAAAACTAGTATCAAAGAAGCAAGATTTCTGCCTCTTATCAAGAATATGGTAAAATTACTAAGTGAATATACTCATTTTGCCTCAACCAACAGTAAATGGTCATGGCAAAAGCTACTCAGATCTTTTTCTGCAAGGTTTATTGGTTGGTTGATTGGTTTTTTTGTCCTTTCTCACAGCAAATGTGGCAGAGCCTTGCTGTTCTCAAGTTGCACTTTCTTGAAGGAATATGATGTTGAAATGCTGAAATAAAATTTGCCCTTTGTTGATTGATCCTTGATCGTCAGCATTTGATAGGAGGAAATAATATTAATTGTTTTCAACCTCTGTGCTTTACGTGTAGGAAAATTTAGCCCTTGCAAGTGGTTCCGTAGAAGCTGGTCCAAATCATCTGGGTATTTTAATTCCACCAAAGTTCATTTTTATGCCTTGTGCCCTTGTTTGCTGCCTTAAATCCTGGTTTGGTAGCAAAAGTGCAGACTGCTTTCTTTGTATTCTTTTTTCTTTTTTGTTGTTGGTCTGGGTCTGTTTTGTTGCTTTTATTTGGTTTTGGTTTGGTTTGGGGTTTTTTTGTTGGTTTTTGTTTGTTTGTTTGTTTGTTTAAACAGAAAAAAAATCCAGTCCAGTTGTAGGAGTTTGATCTGACTGATGAGCAAAGTTGCAGTTTAGAACTTAATGTGGTTTCTAATCATCTGGCAGCTGTCATTAGCGAGTGACAATGTTGTTAATCCCTACCCCCCACCCCCCGAACACAGGACCCTGCTCCACTGTTCTCCCAAAAGCAGAGGCAGCCACCTCCAGGCACACTCCCAGATGAAGCTGGGAGCAGGGAATGAGTCTCTGACCCCGGGATCTGAACCTGGGAATCTCTGGCTAGTACGCTTCGTTGCCTCCGGATCACTGCGCTCACCCTCCTGCTCCTCTACTCACAATGTCTAATACGCCTAATTTAAATTAAATTATTTTAATTAAATCATTCAGCTGCTTCTCGCAGTGCAAGGTAGTGAGGAGCTGTAGCTGGTGGAGTTTTAAATCGGATGCCTCCACTTGATCTGACCAGAGTTAGCCAGAGATGCCTGTGGGTCCTGACAGAGCAGAAGGGCGGGAGTGAAAGGACGGTCACAAATTAAACTAGAACTGAGAGTCACAGCAAATGCTCTCACAAGCAAATGCATCAG
>NW_009952686.1:677687-691759 GCF_000747805.2 Chaetura pelagica | reverse complement strand
GCTTGTTTGTCTCAACGCTGTGCCACGAGCACCTGGTTTCATAACGTGCAGAGAAGGCAAAAGGCTGAGCAGGGAAGGTGTGATTAAGGGTGGAAATGAAGCCCTTGCCCATTTATCTCCTGGTTGGAGCGATCCAGTCGTTTGCCGGTCAGCGAGTGCAATTAATTCTCTGCTGCATCACAGAGTTTTTCAGAGGTAACCCCTTGACAGCTGGTGACACTGCACCGTGGTGCTCTAAGGCTGGTATTTATTTAATTGTCTGCAGACAGCCACTCTTCCTCGCATTTTTTCTATTAAAAAGAAAAAAACAACACACAAAATATCCCCTCCCCTGAGTTAGGGGTAAACCCAAAACCCTGAAGAGCCCTGAAATGGGAGCTGTGCTTCCAAACAGGCTGTGCTCTAAAATGTGCTCATAGACTAATTAAATTCTCTTGTCTGCCTGGCAGTGACAAATATGGCACTTCCTTGGGACCACTTTAAGATCTGGATGGCAGAACCAACACCCCCACAGCCTCCTGGGTGCAGTGCAGGACTCTCTGCTTGGTCCGTGATGGGTCTCGTCTGTGCTGAGTTTTGGTTGGGTTTTTTTAGTTAATGCACTTTAAAAATAATTTTGAGTTTCCCAACACGAAGCAAAGAAATGAGATATTGGATGTGCAAACAAAAGCTTTATTGGTTTATGACAAGTGATCCATCTTTTTGCATTAGTGCAGCGTTCTACCCCCGGATTATTTTTCATAATTGATAATTTGTGTGTCAGATATTTGTTATCTATTCTTTTATGGGTTTCTAAGTAGTGAACGATGTCAAAGGTCATCAAGATTTCATAAAGGAAATGTTGTTTTATTTATTTTTTTTGTTGTTTTTATTGATGCTCTGAAGAACTTTGTGGACATTTCAAGAAAAAATACAAGGAAAAAAAAAGTGATAGGAACTTCATCAAAATAATGTTAAGCAAATCAAAGAAGAAATCAGTGTTAGGGCACAGATGAAGTACTAGGTAAAACTACTTGAGTAAAAATGCTTAATTAGAATTATTTTACATTGAATTAGAATTATTAGAATTAGAATTATTAGAATTAGAATTAGAATTATTAGGATTATTTTACATTATTATTTATTATTATTATTTACATTAGAATTATTTTACATTTACATTATATCAGTTATGATTTGTGTAATAGTGGTGGAATTTTAAAAGTTGGAAATGCAAGTATTGCATGTGCATACAGAAAAATTTATAATTATACTTGCACATGACTGCTTAATTCTGATTTTTTTCCTTATCAGAAATATTTTTACACAGACCAGCAAGGCATTGTCCTCCTTCTACCACAAACCTATCAGTGGTGGGAGTCGTGCCTCATCCCCATTTTTGGAATATTGAAACATTGGTTATGGATAAAGAAAATCTAATGAGGGAAAAAAAGCTTTCTTTTCATTTAAAGTATTAGAAGGCACCAAAATGAGGTTATATATTGGTGCGTTAGTTTGTCACAGGCAAGTAACTTATAAAAGGTTTTTAGCAAATTATTTGACATCTAGCTAGCCTGATGAGAAAGGAACTTTTCCCTTTACTAATGATTCTCCAGAAAACCATGAACATTTCCTCTCTGTGTACTCACTTTTGGGAGAACTGAATAAAATATGAGTAAGTTCAATCGGTGGGAAAGGCAACTTAAAGTATTTTACAGACAGCTCTATAGGAGGCACAGAGTATTTTAAAATTAATTAAAGGTAAATTTCCGAGAAAAATTGTTGTGAATATACTGATGCAGCTTGTGTGGTTCTCTCTTCAACATTCATTTAAATGTCCTCTGAACAATTTAATTATAGCAAGACATTTCCATTAAAAAAAATTATTTAGGATTATCTTCCTAATTAAAATAGAATTGAGATAATCTAATTGTGACATAATTGTATTATTGTATGTAAAATGTCATTAAATTAATGTAAACAAATCTTTTTTTCCCAGTTAGTAAAATTAAGAAAAATAATTGCTGACACATTTTTGGTACAACTATTCTTGAAATCTGGCAAAATTACATTAATCTCAAACCAGCAACAATATTAATAGGATCAATATGTTTTATCCTTAGGAGATATTTTAGTTGCCTAAGAATAAAGCAAAAGTTATATATCACTGCTGAATACTTTTTATTTCCATCAGTACTGGTAGTTCTTCTTTGAGGTACTTTGGTTTTTTTAACCAAACCTTCTGCTGTGGTTTTTTTTTCTTTCAAATAATATTTCTAGCCAAGCTGGACGAGTTAGTGATGCATCCAGTTTCAGAAAAGTACTTCAGGTGCTTTGTTCAACTGAGTCTGTAACATAAAGCATGTTTTCAGCTAATCAGGTTATTAATCTTCGATATAATTATTTTATATGCCCTCCTCCCCCCCCAGAAAAATATAATAATAAAAAAAAAATTGACATTTTCTCCTTGGCAGGTGTTCAGGACTCAAAACAAATGGAGACCAAGAAAAAGAGCCAGTTTTTAAATTTCCCCCCCCTTTTGTAGCATCGCACTGATATTAAAATGTATCCTAATTGTACTTGTGACAGGGTGATGTCCTTTTCATCACTACGGGTATAAAAATGCAGCCTTTAAATACAGAAGTGCTGAATTCCCTGCCTGGGAGGCAAAATATTCACAATTACTGCTGTGTGATGCGACTAAATCCATCTGTAATCATCTACGTATTTTAGTTTTGGTTTGTATGCTACTTGTGAGACTGTTGCCCCCTCAAAATTAAAAAAATTTAAAAAAATTAAAAAGGAAGGAATTTTTATATATATAAAATCCTGAATGTAGTAGTTTGGAACTACATGACTTGCCTGGGTCAGAGCCGAGGCTGCTGCTCTGGCTGCGGCGGGGACCCCTGCTCTGGGAAGGTCAAACCCAGAGCCTGTGCTGCTGCCTCCCTATCCTTAAATCCCATCCAAATCCATAGAGCTGTCACCAGGAGTAAATTTACACCTGAGCTTGAGCATCGCCCATGCCTGACCTGCCTGGGGAAGAGGCAAATGTGTGGAAGATGCAGGGAATTAAAAAAAGTGTGGTCGGATTAGCGGAGCTTCCCAAACATCCCTTCATTATCCCCAAAACATTTGAAATACTGAGGTATTTTCTCTGTTGAGAGTGATTCTCAACATGGCGGCACCATAAAGCATTGATTATAATTAATATATCATCATATATCTATGATATCATATCACTATTAAACAGAACATAGGAGGGAAATGTATTTCATATGGCAAAAAATGCTTCCCATCTAGCTGTTTAACATGGCCACAGGGCCAAGCATTAATTATGGTATTTCATTGTGATCTTTGCCTAGTTATGGGCAAAGTTACTGGTCAACAAGAATATATCTGAAATGTCAGGAGAGTGCAGGCGTTATTTAATCGTTGCCGATTAAGAAAGAAAGTTAGCCTGTGTTTCCTTACGTTGGAAATGCTTTAAATATAGAAAAATAATTTAAAAAAAAAAGGCATCGCCTGTAAAATCTAAGATTAAAATGGGTTAACTGTTAATCTTTAGGCTTATGGACTTAAAAAAATAAAATAAGCATAGCATATGTTCTGTAGCCTGAAATTAAGAAGGATTTAGTTTAGTGATCGTGCCAGTTCTGTGCTGTTTCCTCATGAAAATGGGATCTTTTTCCCTCATCTGCCTGGGTGTGATTTTCCACTCGAGCCGGTAGGTAGCACCCTTGCATCACACAAAAATCCGCTGCCTTTTCTGAGCCGCAGCTCCTGTTCAGGTCGGGGAAGTCTTCACTTCTGCAGACCTCTAAATGTAGCTGGTACTATTTGCATAATTTCCAGACTTTGATGACAATCTGTGATCCTAAAACAGTAGCCTACAGATTACGCATTAAGGTTTTTGGCCTTCTGACTCGCTTCTCTCTTGAGGCTCATCCTTTTTTTCTCCCTGTGGGACTGGTGGAGGAGGCACCACAGACCATGAGGAACCTCAGAGGTTCAATAATGTTCTCTTGTAATTACTTGTTTTAGCAGACTGCCCATCAGGTTTTAATACAAGTGGGTCAATTCCACAGCTCTTGTTTCATATTTTCACCTCTGTTCTGCAGAACACATGACACTTGTGGTCTCTTTTAGCCTGCTGGGTAAGGTAAACCCTGTGATTCTAAATAAACTCCTCATCCTTCTCCAACTCAGCTGTCCCAGGAGCTGCTCCCCCGGTGGTGGCCAAGGTCCACCAGGACACCCAGGGGCGTTCCAGCCCTGCCCTTGGGACAGACCCTGCACTGATGCTGCTGTTACTTGCTTTTTCAGCTTGTAAAATGTGCAATATCAAAACCAAACCAACAAACAAAAGAACCCCAAGAAAAAAAATCACCAACAAACAAAACCAAACCCAAACAAACTAACAAAAAAACCCAACAACACACACAAAAAGAACCAGACATTATTTTTAAATCCAGGGCTGTTCGGGTAGAAAATTGTTCTGCAAATTATCTTTACAGCTTAACTTTTTTTTTCCCTTTGTTTTCAATAATATCACTGCTTCCATTTCCAGTAACATACCATCTCTTATAATGACAGTTTATTTTCCTTTGGAGTTGCTCTTCTGTCACTTAATGCAAATTATCTCTGGGTTTAGTATTTTCTCCCCAGGAGGTTGTACCAGAGAAGATCTGGTGATCACCCCTACCCTTGATTATGGTATGCTGAATAAAACTCTTTAGCATTCACTCTGTTTCACTAAGGTTGTATTCAGTTTTACTGAGATTCAGTAAGTAGGGTTTAACAAAAAGGACCCATATAAAGCTCTGGTTAATGTACAAGTTAATGATTTTATCCATGGGCTGGGCTGGGATATTTGAGAAGGAAACACTGGACGTTTTAAGAGAGAGACTCCCATGAACAAACTGGTTTTTAATCATATTGTCTGAATGCTTGGTTGTGTGTTAGGGGCAGCAAAGTACGGTGCAGGTGGGAGGGAACTAACCTTTGACTCACTGTAGCAGCAGAAAAAGATCAGGACTATCAGCATGGGAGTTTCCAGCCTTTCCCTTTCTTGCTAGAATAGAAGGCATTTTTGTCGTGGTGGAGGGAGGCACAGATTGAGTTCCCACACACACCGAGCCACTCTTTGTCTGGGTGGGTTGTTGCTTTTTTTTATTGTGAAATGCAAACCTCCTCATCTTTCAAATTGTTACAGGAACCCAAGCATCTAAAAAACTGAGAAGAGAGTCTTTTATTTTATTTTTTTTTTTATTGGTTGTTTTGCCCGGGCAAGTGCTGCACGGTTCACAAGAAAGGCTGGCTTGTTTTTGAAGGCCCAGCTTCAATTTTTTGTGTCAGTGGCCAAGTCTGAAAGGGATCTGTGTTCGTAGCAAGTGCTCACATTGTAGCTCCTTGGACAAGGGACTTGTTTTCCAGCAGAGGGGTCCCTGAGGGAAGCAAGATGCCTGGGAGGAATCCCCCATCCTGACTGCCTTGTGGCAAACTGAACCTTACACTATGCAAGTATAATCTATCCAAGAGAAAGAAAAATATATTAGTGTGAGGGAAGGAGTTTTCTCCACCTATGAATTAAAAAAAACCAAACAAATAAATCTTGTTTTAATAGATGTATATTTTAAATCTGTTACATCCTCAGAGCAATGTACAATCTCAGGTCAGACATTTTATATGCAAGTCATTCACTCGTGGGTCTCAACTTGTGCAGGGAGAAGAAGCTAATTGTATACTGCATTCTCCACATGTCTGATCTCAGTGTTGGGGGAAAAAAATGTGACAGGAAGCCATTTAACTGCTTGTCTGGAGCATATGCTATAAGCTATCTGGTTTAACTTTTCACAGGTAGAGAGCAGTAGGTAGAAATCTGTTGGGGTGTGTGGCAGGAAGATCACAGAGAAATACACGTACATGCCTCTACAGTTGATTCCTCTAAACTTATGCTAAAGCTGCTGTAGTGCAATTTTGTCTTTTTTTCTACCCAGTTTTTCTGCTTTTCTTAAGTGAACTAGTTCTTTTTAAAGAATTATTCAGAAGAAAAATGCTACATAGCTCTCATTGGACGTGGGGTATCAGAGTGGTGTAAAATTTGCATTTCACAGATAATTGTGAACAATATCTTGACCAAAAACAGGCATTTTTAATGTTGGAAGTCATTTAAAATTTACCTGGTAATCTATTTTAAGATGTTCTGTCCTATGATGACATTCAGGCAATTAGATCAAACTCTTTTTCAGTAAAGGGCAGGCTGAGTCCACGTGAATGTGTTTACCTGAAATATTCCTTCTCTTGGGGAAGAACATCTTCTATTATCAGGAAGGTCCAGTGAGCGAAGAACCAGCCATTTGTCACTGTCAAGGCACAAGATCAAATTTTCAAAGGAAAAAAAGAACTGGAATGCAATCACAAGCTTTCACGAGGCAGACAGTGAGTATTGTGGCCCTACTTTTAACGTATTTTTCTCTTTGAAATCTGACACAGATAACCATTATTGAAGCACTGTTTTAGGGGATCACTCTTACTACTTTGCTGTGCGACATGAAAAACCCGAGGCCCGGATTCTGTTCTCAGTAGGCATCTTCTACATCATGGTTTTAAAACTATTGGATTCTCCACTTCTTTACACCCTCTTTGGGTCAAATTTCAGGTAGATTGTTGCTGAGACCTCTTGGATGGGACAGACTGTTTCCTTTAGGGAGAAAGGATGACGTGCTTGAACAGTGGTGCTTCTATTCAGTTCAGGTCAGTGCAGGTGGGATGCAGAAGTCCCTGATTTCTGGGTTTATGATCTGAGCAAGGCTGTAGGTTGGTCTGCTCTGCCATCTGCATATCAATCATTTCCATGGTGCTGTCCCAGCTGGGAGAGGGATTTCCGTTGTCTGGTTTTGGGATGCTGTTGCCTGAAGTTGTAGTGCAGTGAAATAAAGATCCAAGAGAAGAGACCTGGAGAGGCTCACAGCCAGTTCTGTGTGATCTGAAGTCTTTGGTCTTGCTGTGGTGGTATTTTACAGTGAGGCTGTAAAAATACTGCTGGGTTTGGCTTTCTGCTCTCTGAACAGCTTCTTAGTGCCTTCATAGAATGAAGAACATCAGATTTTTCTCACCCATTGGTACCAAGAAATCACTAAGAGCCTCTGCTGGAAAACATTCAGCTATTTAAACCAACAAACAGTGTTGTTTAGAAACTTCACAGATCTTAGAAGTTACCACAAGCTGATTGATGAAAGGCTTTTCTTACACTAGTCCTTCTCAGTGTTGCCTTGGTCCATGATGTTGGTGCAGCACTTACTGTCCACCTTGGGGGTGCCACGATGCAAACCCACCAAAGAAACCTTAAATTATTTATTATTAGTATTATTATTATTTCTGAGTGAATTCTTCATGATTAAAACAATAAATGTTGCGTTTCTGGTTTTGAAATCTTTTGACAGTTAGCTACTGAATGTTTTACTAACCTTTGAAAGACATCCAGTCAACATTATTGCCATGTAATAACTTATCCTTCTGCTCGCAGCCAGAATTCACTCGGAAGTGAAATGTCTTGATTTCCCTCATCAATCACTGAGTTTGCTACCCAACTTTTTCATTTGTACTAGTAAAAAATCTACCTGCAGGTGCAGAAACATCTCCAGCCTTTAGGCAACTTAAGGATAGTCATGGTTAATAAGGTTGTAATTAGCAGAAAGGCCTTTTCAAAATTCCTTTTTATAGTTCTAAACCTTGATTCCCTTTATAGAGATACAATATGAAACATCCTTCTGTTACTTGTCTTTAACTGGGAAGGTCAGATGGTCCTTGCAGAAAAAAAGTTCAGTTCAGTTTTTCCTCCTGCTGGGATGAAAACTAATAGTCCCCCTTCATCCTGGTTACCCAAAACAGATTCTGCTTTTCTCCCCTCATTGTCAGCTGCAATTGACCAAATGGCAAATCCTCTTTCGTTTTGTTGCCCTTACTCTTTTCTCAGACCATTTCTGATGAAGGAACAGCTTTTCTGACAGCAGAAAATATCAGTAGTTGTTAGGAAAGAAGGAGATGAAGTGAAAGACAGATGGCGGTAACACCAAGTGATGGTTCCAGGTATGAGAAGAGGAGATCAAAGTTTGATCCCTGCCTGGCCTTGGACAATCAACTCAACTGCTGATGGGCTAAACTTGCTGAACTGGAGTGTAATGGTTTGGGTTTCCTTCTGGTTGCTGTTAGACCTTCAGAGGTGCCTAGCAAAGACAACTGATGGTGGTTCTTCACAGCCATTTGGAAATGATCCCTTTCCAAAGGAGAAGTTAAATAGCTACGGCCCTATGTGGTGTCCAGCAGGGACAGAGCCTCACAACTTTTGCCAGTTAATTATGAGAGCTTGTAATTTGTCCAGGGACTTCCTAAAGTTACAGCTTGTATTGTGAATTTTAATGCTTCATCCTACTGAACTCTGAAACTTGACGTTTTGGACATAGGGGATTAATTTTCTTTTTCAGGGTTGCATATCTGTGTTTGAATATGCCGTTTTTAATTAAGAAGGCTTGTCAGTTTTTAGATTTGTTTCACATTTTCATCAGGTAGGTAGTCATGTTCCCCCCCTATCTGTACCAGAGAGGCACCTGATGATCTCACATCTGCAGGGATCTCAAGCCTGAAGTCAAACCCAAAGCCTTGTCCATGCTTTTGGCACGATGGCAACCTCAGTTTCAGATCCTGAGGTTGCTGTTACCCCACCAGAGATGCCTGGGGACGTGGCCATCACTGGCCCAAACTGTAGCCAGGTGTCCATAGCCAAATTTCCTTGAGCAATGTGATATGCTTAACTATGTTATTTCCTTCTTGTGTAAGTTTGGAAGGTGAAAGTAAGGAAATGGCATCATGTTTTCTTTCATAACAAGAAAAATTGGAAGGCAAATCCAATTGAGTTGGGGAAAAAAAAAAAAAAAAAAGAAGGAAAAGAAGTAGAAATACTTTGTTTTCTTATGCTAGGTGGTTTCAGGCCAAGTTGTTTTCATATGTTGAAAATATATATAATAAAATCAAATGCAATGTAATGCCTATCTGGTTTTTACCTGAATTTGAAGTCACTATAATTTCTAACTTAGCAGCCAGCATTGTTGTTGAAAGATTCACCCTATTGACACAGGTTCATCCATAAAGAAAAAAATTATAGCTTGCAGCAGAGGGTGTTAGAATTGAACTCAAAAGCAGCAATAAAATCAAGAAGAGCACTGTACCTTTTGGATATTTCTTATAAAACAAGCAGTGATGCCTTTACATTATCTTACTCACTAGAAAGCTAGAGACATCAAGTGAAATCTGAGCCTGTTTATTTCATGGCTACTTTAATTTTACCTTTTTTATTTTCCCTCTCTGCCTCAATGTTTAAGTAGACCTTTTCTTTCCAAGTCTATTTAAGCAACACAAGACCTAAATCAATCCTAAGTGGCAACCACTTCCCAGAGTGTTGCGTGTGGCTGCGTGTTAATTAGCTGAAATAGATTATCCCCTGGTGTGTGGTGTAGTGCTTGTGGAAACTTTTAGTGTGCATAGTTTTCAGTGGATATCATGTTTATTTTCGTGTACTGAGGCAAATTCTCAGTATGTCTTCAAATTATCTCCTTGGGGGTGTTTTTTCCTGAGCTAATCCTGACACTCTCCCTGGCAGATATGCCCATCATCAAGAACAGGAGAACGCTACACATACAGGAACCTCTGTGCTTGGGGCTGTATGCAAATTTAATGTCCAGCTCATTTCTGTTTCTCTTACATGGATGACAGACATTTCAACAATAACTTTCACATTTCCCCATGGAAATCCCATTGTGTTACTGTCTGTTTATGAGTGCATTTACTTTGTGTACATGTTTGCACATGATGTCGGGAACACCTGCGAATGAAAGTTTGCTTTATGCCTTTTTTGTGTATTTACATACAGATAAAATGTGATAAACAAGAAACTGACACTGAAAATAGTCCTGCAGCATTTGGGGGTTTCTTGCCTTCATGTGGCTGTGAGAAGCAGGTGCAGAGGAAACCAGCTTTTTGTTTTCCAGTGCTTGAAGGAGGCGCAGTCAGAGGGACCGATATCCCAGCGACTGCAAATTGAGCTTTCTCCAGAAATGTCACTGAAGGGAATTCTCCCCAACTCTTCAGGTCTTGGAAAAGCTGGGAGTAGCTGAGGAGCTACTAGCTGATTTTTTACTGTTTTATTTGTTTTTATTTTTCCTGGATTTTCAAGGCAGTAGCTGCAATGTGGGCCCTTGGACACCAGCATTTCCATACAGACGCTGAACTAAAAGCGAGTTGACTGGTCAGGGGCAGCACTGAGGACCCATGATCCCTTCTCCTCTCCCTCTGTGGTTGCTGCTGTGTGCTCATGCATCCATTTTTCTGAAAAGAATTGCAAGAGAAAAGTATTACACCCTTGTCCCAGACTGGAGATGGGACATGTACCCATTCCTCCATCTCTGAAACCAGCGTCCAGTTATTCTGGTTCATTTGTTTAAATGTAGGTAAAACAAAAGCCCCTCTTTAGAAGACTTTTGAAGCAGGTATTCCAAAACATGAAGAGAGGTTTTAAAGAGGTTTTAGGAAAGGCAATTCATACAGACAATAGATACTACATTTTCTCTCTTTTTTTTTTTTCATGAGAAAACTTTTTCTCTCAAATTCCTGGTGTACCTGGATGGCCAAGCTGTGCTGCAATAAATCTTTTCTCTTCTCTGTTAGTCATTATATGTGTTACATTTTGGGGCTTAAAAAGGCATCATTATTGCTATACCATTTTTTACATTAATGTTCTATTAGAAAACTTATTCTGTGCTTTTTTTGTTGTTGATTTTTTTTTTTTTTTCTATTGGAGGTGGGAATGGCAATTTCATGGTTCTGGTGTGCAGAAGAAAAACAAGAAAAAACCACCCACCTACAAAAGTGTTAGAAGATTTCCCATCAGAGCTCAAAAAGTTCTGTAAAACTAATATTAATATATTCAACTACAAAAATACACTGTAGAAGCAATTGAACCAATTGTCTTTATGTTTTATTCTTAGAAACAAAATTGTTACTCATATGGAGAGGTATATGATGAAGTCTGATTATTCTATATAGCTAAAGTTATGTGTAGAGATAGTTGGAAAATCTATGTATAAAAATTTGGTTTTCTGCACTTTCTGACAGTACCTGCTCTGAAGTTGTTATACTAAGGAAAATTTTTTAAAGTATCTCTTAATTGAGGTTCATTCAACATAAGATGTTACACCTCATCAACGTTAATGTTATTTCACAAATAATGAATACTATGTGCTACTGCTGAATAGTACGTAAAAAACAGTGACAGGAATGAAGGAAGTGATATAATTATCTGTTGGGGTTTTGACAGTGCCTTTACTTTTGTATCAGCATGGATTGATTAGTTTTAAAACACAGGGAGTGCATGCAACTTCCCAAAATATCTGTTGATTCAGCATGTTTTTATACTTTTGGTGTTATTTCTCCTTTTCACCTCATTATGATGCCCTCCCTTGCTTCAGATTGCATTTCTTCTGTTGCTTTCTTTATCTTTTATTGTGCTATATAACAACTTGCTACGCTGCTAGTTCTCAAACTGTGATTTGTAGTCGCCTTCCATAGCGAGTGCTTCCCAGTTGTAAATCTGTATTAAACAGCATGTATTTAGAAGTTTGATGATAAGGATGTGTGGTAGTCTGGAAGAAAATGTGATAACTTGAAATGGCCTGTCATTTCCAAAGCTGAAGAAGCCACGGTCTAGGCAGTACAGGCTCATGGAGGTGTAGCCACGTCTTAGATGATTTGAAGATAAGGTGAATAACTCACTCAGGGCAAACTGTCCCATCCTGACATAGCCTGCTTCACTGCCAGGACTGGGTAATGCAGAAATAAAATAAGTTACCCACGTTTCTGGGGGAGGAAGGCCTTGGAGAACATGGCTGTGACTCCTAAAGCATAAGGATGATGAAGGGGCTGGAACATCTGCCTGATGAGGAAAGGCCTGGGTCTGTTCAGTCTGGAGAGGAGACCAAAGGGGATCTAATGAATGTCCATAAATACATGAGGGCAGCAAGAAGGCAGGACAAGCTCTTGTCACTTGTGCCCTGGGACAGGACCAGGGGCAATGGATTCAAACTGGAGCCCAGGAAGTTCTACCTCAACATGAGGAAGAATTTCTTTCCTGTGAGGGTGACAGAGCCCTGGGACAGGCTGCCCAGGGGGCTGTGGAGTCTCCTTCTCTGGAGACTTTCCAGACCTGCCTGGATGCCTTTCTGAGTGACCTGCCCTGGTTTGGTCCTGCTCTGGCAGGGGGGTTGGACTGGAGGATCTTTGGAGGTCCCTTCCAACCCTTGATATTCTGTGATCTCGTGGAAGCTGCTTCTGGTGGTTGCTGTGGGTTAAGGATTTTTCACTCTGTCCTTCCCAGCCGTAGTGGGATTGTGTCTTGGGACGTTGGCTACCACAGCACTTAATTTGTTTTCCACCTCTGTAGTGGTCAGTACCCACCATGGTGTTTGTTTCCTGCAAGTTGTGCTGCTCATTAACGTTCATGGAGGAGCTCTGGTGGGATATTTCAGGTAGAAAAAGCAGTATAAGCAAGCCTGGTGGGAGGATTTGAAAAAATCTGTGATGCTTTTGAAGAATTTGTGGTTTGTTTTTGGTTGTTGGTTTTTTTTTAAAAAAAAAGATTTCTACATTGATTTTGCAGCCTTTAATTTTTTTTTTTAATTACTCACATTCCTTCAATACAGAAAACTTCATTGCAGTGGGCCTTGATGTGACATATTGGAATATATATATATATATGTATATATATATAAAAATATTTAAGGAATGATGTTGAAGTGTTCTGGACAATAATTAAGACACAAATTTAAGAAACTCAAAGAAATTCAAATAATTAATCCAGCCAGATTTTGCCTGAGGTTTGTTGCCATGTACCTTTTTAGCCTTTGATGTTCAGAGAAGATGGTAAAAAACCAATTGTTCATCACTAAATTTGGAGTTTTATCTAAATTTACCCATATCGGTAAAGTCTGGGGTTTTTTTAATTTTTCCTATGATGTTCCAAAATTAACTACTGACTAGTTAACTGCAGTATCAAAACAAAAGCCCTATGACTTTTTAATTCTGCCTAATGCACTCTGAAATCACATAGGAATAAAGAACACTCTAATAATGCAAAAGGAATAAAACTGGAAGAAAATTTTTCAGCCCTGTCTGTAAAAATCAGTAGATATTAGTGTATCATTTTCACCCAGACAGAAGTACAAAGCAGGAGACAGCTTTTCTAGTTTGTTTTATTTCTTAATTGTACAGAGATGTAAGTGATCAAATGAGGCACAGAGCAAGGAAAATGTGTGTGCATACATATGAAATTATTTATGCATGTAATGTGTATTTTTCTCCTTGTCTGTAGTTCCATCTCTAGTTGATGTGTGTTATTTTTGGTAACAGGTGTCTTCCAGCTAAGGTGATTTCCACATTACTAGTATTTTATTTTGGAAAAAAAAAAAAAAAAAAGGAACTGTGGAATCAGACATCAATATGTCTTTACTAGTTAAATTCCACTAAGGCTTTTCAAAGACCCAAGAAAAAGTTTCATACTTCTAAGCTGTGAAGAGAGACTATAAGAAGGGACTCTTGGTAGTTTGTTCTATTTTGGATGAATCATGCAGCTGTGAAACCATTAATGAGGAAGACAGCTTTTGTGATTATCTCAGATCTCCATAGAGACTTTTTCCAATAACTCAGATCCTGTTCTGGTTATACACCCGAATTCCTTCTTTCTGCCTCGTATTTATTATTTCAGCAGCTTCTCTGCCATTAAGATCTGTCTGTAATCTCTGTTGCCTTTGACTTTGTCAGTTCTCAAAATCTAGGGTAGAAACTTTCCATTGAGCCACTGTAGTAATGTAGCTTATTTGTTTATGAATTAGAATCACAGAATCAGGGAATGGGTTGGGTTGAAAGGGACCTTAAAGCCCACCCAGTGCCACCCCTGCATGGCAGGGACACCTCCCACCATTCCAGGCTGCTCCAAGCCCCATCCAACCTGCCCTTCAACACTGCCAGGGATGGGGCAGCCACAG